>NC_081519.1:1119891-1192391 GCF_030273125.1 Centropristis striata | reverse complement strand
TATGTGTGTGTGTGTGTGTTTGTGTGTGAGTGTCTGTGTGTGCGCGTGTGTGCACGTGTGCATGTTTATGTGTGTGTGTGCATGATTGTATGCTTGTGTGTGTCTGCGTGTGTGTGTGTGCGTGCATGTGTGTGTGTGTGTGTGTGTGTGTGTGTGCGCATGTGTCTGTGTTTGTGTTCCTCTGGGGGAAATAGTGAAAGGGCCACGGGGGCTACTGCCAGTGTGTGTACACTATGATGAGATTCTTCAGAGATTTATAACAATTAACACTAGTAATGTTATAATACTATATAATATACAAGGAGCACACCTACAACAAGCATTCCTTTACAAGTATTTATTTATACAGCAACCTATGACCTTTAACCTCATAATGTGTGTGCGTGTGTGGGTGAAACGTGTATCTGGAGGAGTGTGCGTGCTTACGCGCGCATTTGTGTGTGTGTGTAACGAAAATCATTGGATTAATACACCGATACACAAGACTTGTGTCTACTGTTTAAAGTTTAAATGGAGTCTCTAGGTGAAATTATGCCGGAGAAGTAGACGTTTAAAAATCTCCAATTATTGTTCTTTTTCGCTCATTTTTTTCCCCAGCCGTCCCATTCACTTCAATGCAAAATTTTGGGCAGTTTTTTGCGAAAAATTCGTATTCCATAGAGAAAAGTAATAGCACACCGATCCCGATCAAACCGCACGTTTTGATATAGACCTTTGAGTATTCCTTACAACAGGGCAGTGGTGGAAGAAGTAAGAAGTATTCAGATCCTTTACTGCAGTAAAAGTACTAATACAGCACTGCAGAATTACTCCACTACAGCTAAAGTCCTGTTTTAAAACTTACTGAAGTAAAAGTACAAAAGTATCAGCATCAAAATGTACTTAAAGTATTAAAAGTAAAAGTACTCTACTTATGCAGAATGGACCCACTCAAATTGTTTTATATATTCTAAATATATTATTGGATTATTATTTTAGATGCATTTATGTAAGCAGTGTTTTAATTTTCTCAAGATAGGGCTCATTTTAACTTCTTAATATATTGTTATGAGGTTTAATCACTTTAAATTTATCATGTTTTTTTATGTTAAATCTCGACATGAAAAGGAGTAACTAAAGGAGCTAAATGTAGGGGGTAAAAAGTATTATATCAGCCTCAAAATGTAGTGGAGTCAAAGTATAAAGTTACATAAAATGGGAATACTCAAGTAAAGTACAAGTACCTCAGAATTGTACTCCAGCACAGTACTTGATAGTTACATTCTACCACTGCAACAGGGATACTTGACTTTCTTTGCTTGCTTAATAATTATGATCACATCAAATCAAACTTTATTTAAATAGCGTTTTTCATACATATAAATGCAACACAAAGTGCTTTACAAAAAATAAGAATAAAAACAGTCAATAAAAATGACAAAACCCACATAAACATAATCACCATTTAAAGGCCAATAACTCATAATTCTTTCAAATTATTTATTTGGATTCACTTTAACTAACTTATTAATGTAACTTACTCATTAAGGCCGTGGTGACACGTTAGCATTGGGATCTGATCAGACCTCATGCCGAGGAAAATCCAGACAATCGTAGAAAATCTTTAAAGAAAAACACTTGACGACCAGGTGGATTCAAATTACAGCCTTGTGCAGGATTTAATGTAGGTATCAAAAACAGATACAGATGCCAAAGGTGACAGACAAATAGATCAGAACACCTTGTCTTGTCTTTTTACTTTGCAGGTTCGTGCGTCATTATTTCTGTGTAACTAAAGTTCAATGTCCTGTAATTTCCTGTTATGTTCCACTTTTGATTTAAGAGCACACTTGGGAGGTCAGATTCCTGTTCTAATGTTATGATATCAACCAGAGCATCCGCTTCGGATATACTAATCTGACGTGTCTAATTAGTTTTTCCTTTCCCATAAAAACTGAAATCCTACCTGTTGCCATGTCATGCATTAATTTCTTATATTACATATACATTTTCAACGGATTTACACCACACATGCAGCCATGTGGGAGTTTCTGACCTGAATGAGAGCAAAAGGGAAGAGATTCAGGAGAACCAGCATCAAAATTTCTCCCTCCAGATCTTCACACAGGAGACAAGATGGATTAAACACAGTGACACGTGTCAGCTGCTGCATTTTTCTTTTATTTTCTTTGACAGTCAGTGCTGGAGCTGAAGGCTGCACCTCTTTCTCCTCAACAAAGCAAGTCTTCATAAAGGTGTGCCATCACTGCAAAATAAGATTATAATAAAGGAAAGAAGAAGGCTCTCTCTTGTACCAAAGCCAATTTGACAGATATCTGGACACAAATGTCGCATGGAAAAGAAAAATGTAACTTGTAAATATTCTTAACTTGGCATGAAGCATGACAAGTTTGGACCAGATTGGATAAAGTATGCCAAAGTTATAACAACAAGTTATAATAACAGTTATAACAATATTGTGTTTTATGGAAAGACTAGGGTTGTCAAAAGTATCGATACTTAAAAAAGTAATGATACTAAAATGTTGTATCCGGATACAATACTCATTTTCAAAAGTATCGAGTATCTGAAGCTTGTTATCATAGTTGCAGTTTCTTTTTTGCACAACTGTTTTTTATTATAAATATTTAACCTGTGGTTCTGTTCAATTTTACATGTTGCATTTTACTTGTTAATAAAAATATTTCTGTTAAATTTTGGGGTCTTTGTTTTTATCCTTGTGGTGTCAATAATGGTATCGAGTATCGAGTTGAAAATTTTAGTATCGTGACAACCCGAGGAAAGACGCCATATTTTGCAGCCATGCCATTTTTAATATTTATCCTGTATATAGACTGTTTTGCAGTTTTATTACTTTTTCTGCTGTTTTTGTGTGCATAAATGGTTAAAAAATGTTTTTTAAATGGTAAATTTCCATAGAAACCTGTGTCTTTTGTTTGTATTTTTGTTTCTTGGCAGCTTTATACTTTTTAATTAAAATAAGATGAAAAATCTGAATGATAGCCAAGTTTGTGTGGAGAAAAAAGGAGCCATGCATGTGATGTAAGGACAGACTGGAAGATGATAAACAGAGACAGACATTAATGCAGAGGAAGTTGACAAACTTGAACCAAAATCTCCTGGACTTCAGAGGTTTAAAAGTTACTGTTAAATTTAACTGAGCACTTTTTGGATCCTCTTAAAGCCCCCGAGGCTTCCAAAAAAGTGAAATATCTGTGCAGGAAGTTCTCCGTTTCATTGACAAAAGCATAAAGCTTAAAACAGTGTCTGACTGGAAGCCACTGGGAATAATTATTTCTGTTAAAAGCAAACACACACAGAGTCGGAGTCTCAATGCAATCATCATCTAATGTTCTCAGTCCCACGCGGCGGTATACGGAGAATACAGCAGGAAGTCAGTAATTTCTCCCATGCGACGTCTCCGTGACGTCAGATGGGAGCTGCATGAACAAAATGTGTCTGCTGAAAGAAAAATGGAGACGGGGAGAGAGAGCATGAGGAGGTAAAGAGGTGAGAGAGGGATCTTAGCTAATTACTCTGAGGTAGATGCTGAGAGAAGCATTTCTGAACTCTCTCTGAACTCGTTGTTGACTGACTTGGTGTTGTTGCAGCAGATTAAATCTTAATCCCACAGTAAATATTCTGATATTATATGAAACTAGAAGACCTGAGGAGTCTGTGGTACCTAAAATGTCAACATGGTCTCACAGAAATCCGTGAAATAGCCACGGATTTCGCTTAACTCAAAATCCGTGGAATAGCCACGGAATCGCTTAAATTTTCGTGAAACTGACACGGATTTGGCTACAATGCAAGTTAATGACAATCATACCCTAAAATGTATAGGAAGTCGGCCACGTTCAATCAAAGATGGCGTTTCCGGCAGTTTTTGCCCATTTCGACGTCGCATACTTTAACGAACTCCTCCTACAGATTTCACCCGATTGACTTGTCAGTACCATCACAAGGCCTTTGGGATCAAAAATTATTGAAAGCTTTACCGACGGTCACACTATGTGGGCGTGGCATGGCGCCAAAATATGCCGTCTCGCCATAAAACACAAGATCGTTATAACTTCTCCATAGTTTGTCCGATCTGCTCCAAACTTCTCATGCTTCATCATAGTCCAGCCCTTAACACTTCTAAACAACAATATTTCATAAAGCCCCGCCCCTTATGCTTTATCCACGCCCCTTTTCATAAATTTACCACGTTGCATACTTTAACGAACTCCTCCTACAGATTTCATCCCTTTGACTTCAAACTTGGTCAGTACCACCACAAGGCCTTTGGGAACAAAAGTTATCAAAAGCTTTATTGACCGTCACACTACGTGGGCGTGGCATGGCGGCAAAATATGGCATCTCGCCATAACACACCAGACCGTATAACTTCACCATACATTGTCCAATCTGTCCCAAATTCCTAACACGTGATGAGGGTCCAGCCCTGAAAACACCCATATGTCAATATTGACACACAGTCATAGCGCCCCCTGCTGGCAACAGGAAGTCACATGTTTTACGCTTAGCCCGAGCAGTAGGTTTCACGTAGAGTCATGCCATTTGGGACACATATGAAACATGTGGAGACGCACCAAAAAGTCTCAAGAACCCATACCCTAAAACGTACAGGAAGTCGGCCACGTTCAATCAAAGATGGCGTCTCCGGCAGTTTTTGCCCATTTCCACGTTGCATACTTTAACGAACTCCTCCTACAGATTTCACCCAATTGACTTCAAACTTGGTCAGTACCATCACAAGGCCTTTGGGATCAAAAGTTATTGAAAGCTTTACCGGCGGTCACACTATGTGGGCGTGGCATGGCGGCAAAATATGCCGTCTCGCCATAAAACTACAGATCTTTATAACTTTTACATATTTTGTCCCATCTGCTCCAAACTTCTCATGCTTCATCAGAGTCCAGCCCTTAACACTTCTAAATAACAATCTTTCATCACGCCCCGCCCCTTATGCTTTATCCCCGCCCCCTTTCATAAAATGACCACGTTGCATACTTTACATAACTCCTCCAACAGATTTCATCCCATTGACTTCAAACTTGGTCCGTACCATCACAAGGCCTTGGGCAACACAACTTATCAACACCTTTACTGACCTTCACAATATGTAGGCGTAGCATGGCGGCAAAATATGGCGTCTCGCCATGTATAACTTGACCATACATTGTCCAATCTGTCCCAAATTTCTCACACGTGATGAGGCGCCAGCCTTGAACAAACCCATGTGTCAATATTGAGACACAGTCATAGCGACCCCCGCTGGCTACAGAAACTAACATGTTTTACACCTAGCCCGCGCAGTAGGTTTCACATAGAGACACGAAATTTGGTACACATATGAATCATGTGGAGACGCACCAAAAAACCTCTTGGAGCCATACCTCAAACCCAACAGGAAGTCCGCCATCTTGGTTTGCATATCGCACTATTCAGCGTTTTTGGCCATTTCCAGGTCGCATACTTTAACGAACTCCTCCTACAGATTTTACCCAAACTTCAAACTTGGTCAGTACCATCACAAGGCCTTTGGGATCAAAAGTTATTCAAATCTTTCCAGACGGTCACACTATGTGGGCGTGGCATGGTGACAAAATATGGCGTCTCGCCATCTAACACCAGATTGGATAACTTGACCATACATTGTCCAATCTCTCCCAGATTTCTCACACTTCATGAGGGGCCAGTCCTGAACACACCCACGTGTCAATATTGACACACAGTCATAGCGCCCCCTGTTGGCTACAAGTCACATGTTTTATAATTAGCCCTAGCAGTAGGCTTCATGTAGGGACACGAAATTTGGTACACATATGAATCATGTGGAGATGCACCAAAAAGCCTCTTGGACCCATACCTCAAACCCAAAAGGAAGTCAGCCATGTTGGTTTGAATATCGCACAATTCATCTTTTTTACCCATTTCCACGCTGCATACTTTAACGAAATCCTCCTACAGATTTCACCACATTGACTTCAAACTTGGTCAGTAGCATCACAAGAACTTTGGGATCAAAAGTTATTGAACGCTTTACCGACAGTCACACTATGTGGGCATGGCATGGCGGCAAAATATGCCTTCTCGCCATCTAACACCAGACTGTATAACTTGACCATACATTGTCCAATCTTCCCCAAATTTCACACACGTGATGAGGGTCCAGCTCTGAACACACCCACATGTCAATATTGACACACAGTCATAGCGCCCCCTGCTGGCAACAGCAAGTAACATGTTTTACACCTACCCCGAGCACAGTGGTAGGAGACACAATAATTTGGTACGCATAGGGACTGAGCCCATAGTGACAGCCTCCACCAGCTTGGCCTCCCCCGACGGCTCCACTCGGCTCGGTCCCGTTCAGTCCTGTTTACAGGCCTAGTTTACTATTTATTATGCTTTTTTTATGAGTCCAGTACCTGAGTGCATTGAATTTCGTTGTATTCCTGTGCAATGACAAATAAAAATGTAATCTAATCTAATGACAGCAGCACGTCTGATGACATGTGAGAAGGTGTGGTCTAAATCTAAAAAGTTGGCAGTTGGTCCCAGGGAACCAAAATAATGTGAAGCTGGCAGTTGGTTCTGAGTAACCAGTCACCACACCTAGGCTGACTTTTGTTTACTGAACTCTCTGTCCTCCACCAGTTACAGTAAAAGTATTTCTCATACCTGCATGGATTATTAGTGTCACATGCCACTCAGGCAATCACATTCAACCATGCCCAAAATATCCGAACAACTGCCTGTCACATTGAAAACATTTTCAGGTTTAACATGAAGTCATAAGCTCTACCTTTTCATATTTAAATCAACCTGTCGACGATTGGGCCATTCTATCACCCAGCGAAGGTTGATTAACTCTACCGTGGAACTAAAAGACAGTACAAAACTCCTCCCATTACTTGTTCACGTGAGCTGAGACGAAACAAAGAACGGCAGATTGTTGTTCTGCCACCGAGGAGAGACACAGACACGGAGATACGAGTAGATTCAAAGCAAAGACAGGACGTCTACTGGGTGCAAAGAGCTACAAGAATACAGTTCACTTCTGGGTAAGTCTAAAAGTAAAAGTACTTTATAGATGCTTCAAAAGTGAAAAGAGTAAACTGACTGAAGTTTTATCAGTGTCCCTGCTGTCTTTTCTTCTTTACTCAGAGAGAAAATGGCTTCCCCGTTAGAGGCGGATCTCTCCTGCCCTATCTGTAAGGACTACTTTAAAGATCCTGTTGTCCTGTCGTGTAGCCACAGCTTCTGTGAAGACTGTCTGCAGAACTGGTGGAGGGTGAACCAAATAAAGCAATGTCCATGTTGTAAGACAATACCTTTATCCAATCCACCTCGTAACTTGGCGTTAAAGAATCTGTGTGAGGCTTTTTTACTGGAGAGAAATCAGAGAGCTCCAGCATATCCAGAGCCTGTCTGCAATCTGCACTCTGAGAAACTCAGACTCTTCTGTCTGGACCATCAGCAGCCAGTTTGTCTTGTCTGCAGGGATGCAAAAATACACAAAGGACACAGATTCAGTCCCATCGATGAAGCTGTACAGGATCTCAAAGAGGAGCTCCAGAAATCCCTGGAGCCCTTACAGAGGAAACTGTTTTGCTTTGAACAAGTTAAAAGTAACTGGGATGATACAGCAGACCACATTAAGGTCCAGGCCCGACACACAGAGAGGCAGATTAAGGAGCAGTTTAAGAAGCTTCACCAGTTTCTAGAAGAGGAAGAGGAGGCCAGGATCTCTGCTCTGAGGGAGGAAGAGGAGCAGAAGAGTCAGGTGATGAAGGAGAAGATTGAGGCTCTGAGCAGAGAGATAGCAGCTCTTTCAGACACAATCAGAGCCACAGAGGAGGAGCTGAGAGCTGAACACGTCTCATTCCTGCAGAACTACAAGGCTGCAGTGGAAAGAGTCCAGCAGCGCCCCCTGCTGGAGGATCCACAGCTGCTCTCAGGAGCTCTGATAGATGTGGCCAAACACCTGGGCAACCTGACCTACAACATCTGGGACAAGATGAAGGAGATGGTCTCCTACACTCCTGTGATTCTGGATCCAAACACTGCTCATCCAGAACTCCTCCTGTCTGAAGATCTGACCAGTTTAAGACGTAGAGAGAAACAGAAGCTTCCTGATAATCCGGAGAGGTTTGATTACATTCCTGCTGTTCTGGGCTCTGAGGGTTTTGACTCTGGGACTCACATCTGGGATGTTGAGGTTGGAGACAGTACACACTGGCATGTGGGAGTGTTAATTAATTCTTCCCAACCAATTTTAGAGGTGTGTGAAAGTTTTTCTGTTGGGTTTAGTCAAGGTGAGTACACAGCATACTCAGATGATGAACCATTTTGTAGCCCTGCTCTCCCAGTAGAGAAGAAGCTCCAGAGGATCAGAGTTAAACTGGACTGTGATGGAGGCAATCTGTCATTCTCTGATCCTGACACTGACACTCACATACACACCTTCACACGCACTTTCACTACGGAGCTGTTTCCATACTTTTGCACCGGTGAAAATACAATTAAGATATTACCAATTCCTGTCTTTGCTGTCGTATAACAGCATGTCTGACAGCACCTGTACCTCAGTTAATTCTGTCTCACTGACAGCAGCACATTTGATGCATCAGGTGTGATCTTAATCTAAAGAATGTCGAGGCAGCAGTTCATCCAGTTGAACCAGTCAAGTGCTTTTTCTGAACCTTTCATCTCATCAGTCAAAAGGAAGTTACATAGAATATTTCCCTGTCTTGAGTTCATCTCACGTAATGGATCGTATGGTAAAGTTGTTTTTTTAAAACTTGTGTTTTTTTTTGTTTTTTTAAATCCCTCCCTTCCAGTATCCCCTCTAAATATACTTTAAAAATAATTGCAATTCTGCCAAACACTGTTCCGGGACTGCACTGCACTCCTGTCTGAAGGAATTTGACAGACTGTACATATTTAGGATGCGACAATGTTTTGTTTTTTTCCATTACACTGAAGTCCAGGAAGCACTTTGAGCTTTGGATGGACTTAAAACTCTCTTGGTTAAAGGATGAGGACAAAAGATGTACAACTGCAAATGGAAGGTGTGGGAAAATACATTTTTAATGGGTATAATGGGGTTTGGGGGAGCTCCAGGTCAACTCAATACTTTTTCTTTTTATTGTTATAAATATATACAAGGGTTGTCAATCAATTAAAATATTGAAATTAAAATATATAATCACATTTATTTGCATGATTGTCCATAGTTAATCGCAGTTGTATCACATATTAGTCATGCATTTAAAAAAAAAAATCTGTTTAGTGTATCTGAAAGTGGTTTTTTTTAAGTAGGACTTTTTTGTGTGTATCTTTGATCTAGCAGGGCTTTATAGCTGAACTTACTGCTCAAAATATATTTTTTCTCCATCCATTGATTGCTGGTTGCCATCTCACTCTGGGCAAAATGTTATAAAACACAAACTGTGTTAACGTGTCAAATTAATCAGTGCCATTAAAACTCATTTACCATGTTAACTTTGACAGCCCTATTATATTTTTATCCTGTATAAATATACTTTATTTTTCATAACCTGCCTTTTACTGCATTTAATTTCCTACAGAATCTGATGCTACAGGCACATTTTTAAGAACTAGGAAAATCAGTCTTGATGACTGAAAAAAGTGAAATTAATATTTATATTGGGAGGAAAAATTAAGTAAAACTGTGTAAGAAAATGAATCTTAACAAAAGACAAAGGTATGAGTCTGTGTATATAAAGTTATTGTGTTTCAATAGTCTTAATATTCATAAGCTCGGCGTAAACTTGATATTTAGGAATGTGGGCATATATTATGTGTGTTAATAACTTGAACATGTAGCCACAAAGTAAAGAAACTTTCAATGTACCAATAATATCTGGCACTTAGCCACGACTGTATAAATTGCCTTAATGTCCTCATACTTGTATTCATTCTGAATCTGACATTGTGTGCATTAAATCACATTGAACTCCACTTCTTCGACCACCTCCTCATTTCAACCACATCTAGAAAAACACATCATATCAATCTTTATTTATGGTTTCAGCTGGTGCAGTGTGTGATGCATGTAAGTAAGTAAGTACATTTTATTTATAAAGCGCTTTCTACAGGCAAAAAGCCACAAAGTGCTTTAAAAAGGGCATCAAACAACATACAGGCAAACACAGAAAAACACAATACAACAAGAAAACATTATTAAAGCCTGTACGTCAACTAAGTGCCTAAACAGAAATGTGTTAACCCTTTGATGCACAACATATAAACACCTTCTAATGCACAACATGGGTCAAAAATCACATTGTGCATTAGAAGAGTAGTGATAAAAAAGGGGGTTTTATTCAAAAAGTAAGAAATGAAAACAAACAAATGTAATTGTATGATTGCATGTTATTTCATGCTGGCTGTGTGATCATTTTAGCATGTATTTGCTTAATTTTAGTTATTTATTTCTTATTTTTTGTCAGTTGGTTTTTGCAGTGTGTAATTATTGGGGAGAGTAGCGTCTGAGTTGGTTTTCTATGTGTGGTTATGTGATCATGGTGCAGTAATGATAAAAACCAATGAGGAAATCACAGAAAACGAGACGTTTCTGATGTATAATAAAATACCTGATGTGTAAAAATCCAACAACTTGGACTGGCTGTCTGAACATGGAGCCTTGTTTAAAGACTTCTTTTTAGGTTTGATATTGTGAGCTTTTTCATGCTTTTCAAGGTATTCAACTGTTGAATATGGTGAGTTTTTACCTAAAATATTGGTTCCCATTGAGAGTTTTAGTTGTAGTTTTAATGCTATTTCAAAAGCTTTTTTTTTTCTTCTTTTTTTTTACCACCAAAACGTGCTCGTTTCAAGTATTTCTAGCTTATTTTAATGTCACTACAGTCAGGCTTTTCAAGCCACAATTGCTCAAAATAAGTATATTTGTATTTATTTCAAGACATCATTGGTTTTTCCAGTGCTTAGATATTTTTACTCATTTAAAGAATTCTTACAAAGAAACATTTACTTACTGCATTGGCAGATCATTTTAGCATGTATTTGCTTAATTCTAGTTATTTATTTCTTTTTTTTTGTCAGTTGGTTTTTGCAGTGTGTAATTATTGGGTGAGTAGTGTCTGAGTTGGTTTTCTATGTGCACTGTAAAAAATAATCTGTTAAATTTACGGTAAAATACCGGCAGCTGTGGTTGCCAGAATTTCACCGTAAAAATTACAGTGAGTGGGTTTTCTACTGTAAATTTAAATGTAAATATCAGCAAAAACTGTAATTTAGACTGAGTCGTCCCTTTATTTAAAAGTAATTGTGTCCTTGAGACAATATGGTATTTCTCCATTCATTTTACATGATTTTTAAAAATATTTTTTACAGTAAAACTGTGTGTTTTTCAAAAGTTTTGTTCTATTCTGTGATTTACAGTAATTAAAAGTGTCTATTATGGTGATATGCAATTTTTTATTTTAGGCCGTATTTCTCATGCAATTTGACAGCATTTTACTGTAATTTCTACAAACACTTTTTACAGTGTGTGGTTATGTGATTGTGGTGCAGTAATGATAAAAACCAATGAGGAAATGACAGAAAACGAGGTGTTTCTGATGTATAATAAAATACCTGATGTGTAAAAATCCAACAAACTTGGACTGGCTGTCTGAACATGGAGCCTTGTTTAAAGACTTCTTTTTAGGATTGATATTGTGAGCTTTTTCCATGCTTTTCAAGGTATTCAACTGTTGAATATGTTGAGTTTTTACCTAAAATATTGGTTCCCATTGAGAGTTTTAGTTGCATGGAGTTTTAATGCTATTTCAAAAGCTCTTTTTTTTTTTTTTTTTACACCAAAACGTGCTCGTTTCAAGTATTTCTGGCTTATTTTAATGTTACTACAGTCATGCTTTTCAAGCCACAATTGCTCAGAATAAGTATATTTGTATTTATTTCAAGATACCATTGGTTTTTTCCAGTGTTTAGATATTTTTACTTATTTAAAGAATTCTTACAAAGAAACATTTTGCACTTGCAGATAATTTTTACTTGTTTTGAGCATGTATTTGCTTAATTGTAGTTATTTATTTCTTATTTTTTGTCAGTTGGTTTTTGCAGTGTATAATTATTGGGGAGAGTAGTTTTCTATGTGTGGTTATGTGATTGTGGTGCAGTAATGATGAAAACCAATGAGGAAATGACAGAAAACGAGACGTTTCTGATGTATAATAAAATACCTGATGTGTAAAAATCCAACAACTTGGACTGGCTGTCTGAACATGGAGCCTTTCACTTCTTATTCTGTTAGAAAAGACAAAAAGCAGCCAATCACAGGTAGGTGTGTCTGCAGCGTTGTTCACCTCTCCTTGGCTGCTCGTCCCTGTCAGGTTGCATTACGGGCGGCGAGCCGGCTGTTAAAGGTGACGACAGCCTGCAGAGAGCGTCAGGTTCAGTCTGTCGGCAGCTCGGGAGATTTAACCTGCAGCTGTAATCGCTATCGACATCACCAGCAGCTTCCTCCTGACTCCTGCAGCGTGTGAATGGGACAGTTCCCACCAATCACAGCGCTGCGTCTCCCCCCGGGGCCACACAGGAGACATTCAGGGTTTAGATGTTATTAACAGCAGCAGGTAAAGAACCTTTTTCTACTGGTAGACTGTGTTATCATGTCCAGTTCTTCCAGTTGTTGAAAACTAGTGATCTGGATCATTTGGCTCCCAAACGGCTCTTCATTTTACCACTTATACCTTTTATAATTCAGACAAATTTAGCGCTGTTTTGACTTGCGATTTGTATTTGAACATATACACTACCGGTCAAAAGTTTTAGAACAACCCAATTTTTCCAGTTTTTTATTGAAATTCAAGCAGTTCAAGTCAAATGAACAGCTTGAAAGGGTCCAAAGGTAAGTGGTGAACTGCCAGAGGTAAATAAAAAAAGGTAAGCTTAACCAAAACTGGAAAATAATGTACATTTCAGAATTATACAAGTAGGCCTTTTTCAGGGAACAAGAAATGGGTTAACAACTGAACTCTATGGAGTCTTGGGCTATTTTGTCCATTTTTTAATTCTTTTCATGTCTTTGTAAGTCATTTTGTGTCTTTTTTTAGTCATTTTGTGTCTTTTTGTGTCTTTTTTTGGTCATTTTGTGTCTTTTTTTAGTCCTTTAGTCCAACATAAAATGTGATTTTGAATCTTTTTTTTACTTTCAAAACATTATCATGCTCAATAAAGAATTCTAAATGTTGCAAATGTGCGTTAATTTCAGAGTACACTGAGACATTAAACTGCATCATTTTCAATTAAATTCTGGAAAAGTTGGTGTGTTCTAAAACTTTTGACCAGTAGTGTATATCACTTAAATTTCAATAAATTGCTGTACCCAATTAGAATAATTAGAGTAATTAACAGTTGTAAAATCCCTTGTAACTCTCTAACTTTCATACTTTATGAAGAAAAATAGTTTTTGTATTGTTACATCAAGTTTACACACACAGGTCTAAAATGACCTTGTGCATTAGAAGAGTAGTGATACAAAAAGTGATTCACTAAATTAACAATTTGAGTATATGTGTAACTATGTTTGTCTTATTTTGAAGGTTTAACTTTAAAAGAGTTGTTAGAACCACCAGATTACATTAGAAAATCACATATTTTAACATTTGAGACTGATTAGAGCCACCAAATAATAATTTACATTGGAAAAACACCAATTTAACAAACTAGGATAGTTAATATTTGTGTCTTCTTTGTCAGGTTTCGAATTATATTATAATTATCAACATATAAACACCTTCTAATCCACAACATGGGTCAAAAATGACCTCGTGCATTAGAAGAGTAGTGATAAAAAAAGGGTTGTAACTCCCTAACTTGCTTGAAGAACTACTCTTTTTATTTTTTTTATTATCATTCATACACACAAACCAGCAGAAAAAAAAATAATAATAAAACTACAAAACAGTCTATTTGCATGTAAATTAAAAACAGTAATAGTTTTCATTGTAGAAAGAAAATTCACATTTTAAAAAGAAGAAACATAAATGTGACACTGTGAAAGCTCCTATGTTTGAACTTTAACTGGCTTTCTCAGCTTGTCTACATATCATATATAAATAAAGTTATTACTGTAAATAAAACGTGTGTATTTTCAATAAATAGATGGACTCCAGAGGGTTAAAATTTAAAAAAAGAACGGCTCGCTGTCTGGCGTGAGCCGGCTCCATCCTTCACTTAAAACATATTCAACAGTTGAATAGCTTGAAAAGCATGAAAAAGCTCACAATGTCAATCTTAAAAACAAGTCTTTAAACAATAAGATAATTACATAAGCACATAATAATAATACTAATAATTAAATAAGCACATAAAGCTATGGTCAGCAGGTAAATTATACTCAAAACAATATAATTAAGTTACTATTGCTAGATAGAAGAAGAAAAGGGAACACTTTACAATAACCAACTAAAGTGATGTTTATAGATGGTTTATAACACATCACTAGTTTAAACCTTTGGTGTGAGAAGTACAAAAATGTACCACATCATTACACAAAGATGCTCACGGCGGTTATTAATGCAATTAACAAAACTTGCTTCTTAATGTGTGTTAATGCGACTGAAGATGGTCCAAAACAAATGCACCATCTACTCTTGTGCCAGGTATTTCCTTATTAAACTAAATATTTTTTAACTTTTATTGATTTACGTGTTCAATAGGGCCTTCTGGCTGAGTACCGCAGACAGGGGGAGTCATAAGATATAGAAAAATATTGAGAAAAATGACAAGAAAATGTATGAAAGCTCCAGGAAGGCTCAGTGTGTGAGTCTGTGTGGATGTTTGTTTGTGTTCTTCCAGTAATCTCCAAGAGTGGCTGCCAGAAAGCATCACATTTACAGCCTACTTCTGAAAGAAAATCAAACCTGAATAATGAAACAAAAGGCAAACATGGTCACAATTAAAATTTAAATGTGATGTAAAGTGCATCAGCCAGCCGTCACGCTTCCCACCGCTCACAGCAACAAGTGTCAGCTACGCTGCCATGCACAGCCTGCAGCTGAGAGTCTCAAGCAAATGGGCTAAAAACAAGCAACAACTGCTGGATGGAGCTGAAACATCATTATTAAAAATGAACGAGTGAAGACGAGGGAACAGTGAAATCACCGTTCTGGAGCCAAAAGCTCAGCAGCTGCAGGATTGAACACAGAGAGAAAAGTGAGGATGTGTTAAATATGGAACAACATATCAGATTCTCCTTAAGCTTTTGAATGCTGCATAACAAAAAGTGTACTTTGATATTCTGACTTCTCTAAAATGATGACATCTGAACTTATGCTGGGTTTATCAAAAGATGTCCCCAGTCCCAGACTAAAAGCTGAAAGTCTCTAGTAAATCTAGGAGCTCCCATCATCTCCATGTAACAGAGCTAAAAATGCATTTATTATTTCCAATTTGTATTTGTACATTTATCATTTCATGATTATTTTGAGTGTTTATGAATTTTATCTCAATGAGTTATTTTCGTTTACCATTATTTTATACATTTGACATTTGGTTTTTGTTGCTTTGACCACAAATATAAGTTTTATGGATGTTTTTTAGTTTCACATTTTTGGCGCGATTTGGTTCTCTGTCGTGGTGTAAACTGTCCCTCTCCTGGCGTTAACAGTATGTTTGCATGTTTAGGCAGCGGTGATGCAGAGGAGGAAGCAGAACATGTCAAAATTGTTATTATGTCTTCTGCAGGTATGTGTTTTCTTTGTTAAGTTATGGATTTTGTTAATTTTGTTTAGCTAATTTTCTTAAAGGAAAATTATGGGGGATCTACCACAGACCCAGTGGACCACATAGAACACATTTCTAATGTTTTAAAAAAAAATCTACCCCTAAAAGTCAAAGATCTGTGATATGACGTTATGAAGTTATGTTTATGATCTTTCTTATTTTAAAATAAATAAACTAGACACCTTTTCTGCTTACAGAAACACAAATTTGCCTTTTTCTTTGCATCTCCACAACATTTATCAAAATTGTGACAGGATAGGATTATTTTTTGTTCATATTTGGTCAAATGTACTTAGATTAGAATTAGAATTGTTAAACTGGTTTAAACGTAGCCTAGTAACAAAAAATAAGCTTTTTGAAATTAGCTCTTTTTTTTTACATTTCTGTTTCCAGTCACACACATATTTTGGAGAAGTCACTTCTTGTCACAGTCAAACAGTCTTGCTGAGGGACTTAATGAGTTAAAGTGAAGCATAAAGCTGAATATGGGAGATTATAGAACATTTAAACCAGGGATGTCAAACTCAAATACACAATGGGCCAAAATGTAAAACTTGAATAAAATCGCGGGCCAACATTGAACAAATAAACCTTTTAATATATACCAAACATGTTTTGCTTTAACATTAAATATGGAACCAGCAACGCTTATAAACATACAATATATAACTAAATAGTGCAGACATGCTAAATCAAATTTCAAATAAAAAACACATCAATGTCATTAATTTATTAAATAAAAATTAAATAAAAACCGTATGCCTCTTTTCTATTTGCATCCTTCTGATTTAAATATCAAAATAAAGTTTTTCAACAGGTTAATACATTTAAAAATAAAATAACAATAATAAATCTAGTATTAGCGGTATAATACCGGCGGGTCAGCTTTTATAGTACAATAATAATATTATAATTTGGTATTGCCTCGCGGGCCAAATAAAATTACACTGCGGGCCAAATTTGGCCCACGGGCCAGAGTTTGACACCCCTGATTTCAAGTGTTTGTTACACAGGTGTCACCATAGGTTCTTATGGGTTAAATGTGTCACTTCATTCTGTCTATCTTCTACTTGCATGTAAGCCTCTTTCTTTATATCGGTGAAGTGTTATAGCCCACAGCACAGTGTGTGTGTGTGCGTGTGTGTGTGTGTGTGTGTGTGTGTGTGAGTCAGGTGAGGGAAACAGACCTTGACAGCAGTAACACTCTCTGTAATAGGAACAAGCAGGACAAAGTAGAGAAGTGGAAACGGTGCACTCAGCTCCAGTTTGCTCTCTTAATGCTGCATTTAAAACTTGTTTGAGTCTCATGTGTTCTGGAAAGAAAACAGCAGAAACTGACTACAAGCTGCTGATTGTGTTAGCAGCATAAACTGTTAAATAATAGACGTAGTGACCGTGACGTCACCCGTTGGTTTGTGGCCCGTTGGAAGCATCGAGTTCAGCGTTACACTCGTCTCCATCTTGTTTCTGATACAGGAAGCATGACCATATTTGGACTGTGGAGGAGGAGAGGCTTCTTCACCACATCCAGACTAGAAAACAAAGCAGCGTGGAGCCCTACTGTACATTTACCTCTAAAGTTCTGGCTGTAAACTCCATGAGGCCAGTTTCAGTTTGATGATGATATACCAAGTAAAACTGGAGACAAGCTCAAATAGATTTAGTATCAAATGATAGAACTGGATGGAACCCTCTTATATGGTAGATTTGACACCTTTGGTCACGTTTACAACACTTAAAATTCTTTATTGAGCATGATAATGTTTTGAAAGTTAAAAAAAAAGATTCAAAATCACATTTTACGTTGGACTAAAGGAGTAAAAAAAAACACAAAATGACCAAAAAAACATAAAATGTCAAAAGAAAAGACACAAAATGATTAAACAAAGACAAAAGACACAAACTAACCAAAAAAAGACACAATATGACTAGGGATGGGTACCTTTCACATTTGAATCGATACGGTACCGATACCCGGTACCTGGGAATCGGTACTCAACGGTACCAATTTTCGGTACTTTTGCGTAACATATTTATTTCTCAAAATATAAACTTTAAAAAATATATCAAAACAATATAAAATCCAGGATGAGCAGTGCTTTATTGTTGAGTGAACGTACATTTTGTAACATGAAGGTTGCAGTGTTATCAAAGAATACAGAGGAGCTCTCAGGTGGCAAAGCACGGAGGAGAAAAAAAAAAAGTTGCAAGTGCACGTGTGATTTGTTGTGATGACGTCGTAGCTGTGCGGCGCAGCACCGGTCAGACAGTATTGTGGGCGTGGCATGGTTGGAATAAACAAAGTTGAGTCGGGCTGCTCTGTGCACATATCGAGGATGACACAGGAGTCCGAGGGATTTAATTTCAGCGAGGCAGTTTGGAGTAAAGTGGCAGGTAATATTCCTGAGTTGAAGAGCAGAGAATTAGCGGAGGACCAGAGATGCAGCAGCTAGCTGCTAGCTGCTAATGAAAAGTCTACGGATGATTGGAGAGAGCAAACGGAGTAAGGAAGGTCTAATCTAGAGGCAGACGAAGGCCAAGCCCGGGTAGAGACATTGGAGAGATAGTAGCTAGCGGCTAGAAGACCTAGAGCCGGCTGTTGGTCTCTGCGCCGGGGCGGAAGAGGGCAGCAGTTAGCGGCCGCGGTGAGCAGACAGGACCAGACGAGGAGGTAAATACATTTTAAAAAATAGTGCGATCGTCAGCACGCTTGTTAATCAAAGACGTCAAATGAAAACGGGTTGAAATCAATGATCAGTTTAAAGTTAACGCCGTTTAGGTACCGAAACATGGTACCGTTTGATTTTACATGAATCGGTACTCGGTAGTACCGACGGAATTCGGTCGGTACCTATAAAAGTACCGAATTCGGTACCCATCCCTAAATATGACCCAAAAAAAGACACAAAAAGACACAAAATGACTAAAAAAAGACACAAAATGACAAAAAAAAGACACAAAATGACCAAAAAAAGACACAAAATGACAAAAAAAAGACACAAAATGACCAAAAAAAGGCCAAAAAAAGACACAAAATGACTAAAAAAAGACACAAAATGACCAAAAAAAGACACAAAATGACCAAAAAAAAGACACAAAATGACTAAAAAAAGACACAAAATGACAAAAAAAAGACACAAAATGACAAAAAAAAGACACAAAAAGACACAAAATGACTAAAAAAAGACACAAAATGACAAAAAAAAGTGATTGTGACATCATCCATTGTTTGTGGCCCGTTGGAAGCCTCGAGTTCATCGTTACACTCGTCTCCATCTTGTTTCTGATACAGGAAGCAGACCATATTTGGACTGTGGAGGAGGAGAGGGATCTGATCACTGACTACAGCCTCTCTACACCTCAACCTGACTGAGAGAAGCTGCTGCTAATTCATGTTAGCATTAGCTGGAGCATTAACTGGGATGTTAGTTTTGGCAAAAAAACAAAAACAAAATGTTTGTTACTGACCTCAGAAAACTGAGCAGCGACTCCTTGGAGTGTCTGTTAGTCCAACCAAACACTGAACAAGACATTTAATGAACAAAACGTTCAAATAAACTGTCATTAAGTGAAAATACAGTGAAAGGGTCAAAGTTATGAGACCAAACCGCTAAACGTCCTCTTTTCTATCTATATAACGTTATATATAACTTTATTGACACGTTGCCGTGGATACGCATTGTTCTGCTTCTCTCCTGGTGACGGCTCGCCTTGTCAGTGACCTGTCAATCAAAGGTAGCCCCGCCCCAAATCATACGATTCTTTATCTTCTATTTTCTTCTAAATGGGGCCATTATTAGAACTATTGACATCAGATTGTCTTAAAGATGATTTTTTAATAGTGATTGAGACCATAGTGTTGTCCTGAAAAACATTTCTGAGGTAATAAATCAAGTCAGAAGTTTTCTCATTTTGTATTGAAATGAATGGACCCAAATGCTTCTGCAGCTGCCGTCAGCGCCCTGCTGGAATTTATGGTAGAATGCAGCTTAAAGCACTTCCTGGTTTGCCTCCCTGCTCAGACCAGGAGGTTGCCGCCTGGTTAGCAGTCTTTTTTAAAGCTGAATGTTTAGCATGTAACATAATTTAACCCTCTGGAGTCCATGAAAGCAGCCGCACGTGACTTCTTCATGACATGAAGACATAAAAATGAAGCAACGTGGAGTCTTGTCATCAGCTTCCTTCTAAAGTTCTGGCTTGAAACTCCATGCCAGATTTTTTTTAATGATATTCGGCCAAGTAAAACCGGAGATAATGTCAAATACACTACCGGTCAAAAGTTTTAGAACACCCCAATTTTTCCAGTTTTTTATTGAAATTCAAGCAGTTCAAGTCAAATGAACAGCTTGAAAGGGTCCAAAGGTAAGTGGTGAACTGCCAGAGGTAAATAAAAAAAGGTAAGCTTAACCAAAACTGGAAAATAATGTACATTTCAGAATTATACAAGTAGGCCTTTTTCAGGGAACAAGAAATGGGTTAACAACTTAACTCTATGGAGTCTTGGGCTATTTTGTTCATTTTTGAATTCTTTTCATGTCTTTGTAAGTCATTTTGTGTCTTTTTTTGGTCATTTTGTGTCTTTTTTTGGTCATTTTGTTTCTTTTTTTAGTCATTTTGTGTCTTTTTTTGGTCATTTTGTGTCTTTTTTTAGTCCTTTAGTCCAACATAAAATGTGATTTTGAATCTTTTTTTTACTTTCAAAACACCATCATGCTCAATAAAGAATTTTAAATGTTGCAAATGTGCATTCATTTCAGAGTACACTGAGACATTCAACTGCTTCGTTTTCAATTAAATTCTGGAAAAGTTGGTGTGTTCTAAAACTTTTGACCAGTAGTGTATATTTAGTATAAAAATGTATAACTAGAGATTATGCTCATTGTACCTGTTATATGTAATATTTGCAACCTGTGTTCATATTTGCAACAAGTACATTTCTGTGTGTGAATCATCATTTTCAAGGTTTGGTTTGAAATGCCCTTTGGGAGTCGTCATTTACTTCCTCCTTCAGTTTCATCTCTCATACTGGTTATTCAACAAGGAAAGTTTTATGTCCATTCAAGCCAAGAAGTTCTCCGTCTGTCAGTCACTTGTCCCTGAGAACAAGTACTCTGCCACTCTCAGATAACCACTCTGCTTTGTTGCATACTTCACCCAGCGGTGCAAGGATAACCACTTTCACCTCAATGACAGCAGAGCAGAGGATATTATAACTGTTCCCCCTTCACCTCACCTCCCCGTGCTCCTCAATAACCAAACAGCTGAAGTGGCTGACAGCTTTGACCAGCACAAATCACACAAATGGCATCCAGAAAATATTAAAATACTATATTCATTTAGTCAAGGTTATAGTCGTTAAATGAGGCTGTGCTCATAGTTTTGTTGCCTTGTAGAGACATTCATTCTTAACCCTGTGGAGGCTCCAAAAGCTCCAAATAATCCAGACTTGTTGCCTCCATCAGACTAGAAAACAAAGCAGCGTGGAGCCCTACTGTACATTTACCTCTAAAGTTCTGGCTGTAAACTCCATGAGGCCAGTTTCAGTTTGATGATGATATACCAAGTAAAACTGGAGACAAGCTCAAATAGATTTAGTATCAAATGATAGAACTGGATGGAACCCTCTGATATGTTAGATTTGACTCCTTTGTTCACGTTTGCAACATTTAAAATTCTTTATTGAGCATGATAGTGTTTTGAAAGTTAAAAAAAAGATTCAAAATCACATTTTATGTTGAACTAAAGGACTAAAAAAGACACAAAATGACCAAAGAAGACAGAAAATGTCTAAAAAAAAGACACAAAATGATTAAACAAAGACACAAAATGACTAAAAGACACAAAATGACCAAAAAAGACACAAAACGACTAAAAAACAGACACAAAATGACCAAAAAAAGACACAAAATGACAAAAAAAGGCACAAAATGACAAAAAAAGACACAAAATGACACAAAAATACACAAAATGACTAAAAAAAGACACAAAATGACCAAAAAAAGGCACAAAATGACAAAAAAGACACAAAATGACAAAAAAAAATACACAAAATGACAAAAAAAGACACAAAATGACAAAAAAGACACAAAATGACAAAAAAAAGACACAAAAATACACAAAATGACTAAAAAAAGACACAAAATGACCAAAAAAGACACAAAATGACAAAAAAGACACAAAATGACCAAAAAAGGACACAAAATGTCCCAAAAAAGACACAAAACCACTAAAAAAAGACACAAAATTACCAAAAAAAGACACAAAATGATCAAAAAAGACAAAATGAGAAGACAGAATGAGCAAAAAAAACCCCACAGAAGACACAAAATGACACAAAAAGACACAAATGACCAATAAAGACACAAAATTACTTACAAAGACATAGAGTTAAGCCAACTACAGACACAGAAATAAAATATGATTTGCTGCATTTTCATCTCCTTTCTCACCTTAACCCAATTTTACCTCACATTCATTCTTCAAGAGACAGAACCCAGCACTTTCTCTGCAGCAGGCCCCTGATCTCTGCAACACACTGTGTTTAAGTCCCATCAGCAGCGAGCTCAGCCTGCCGGGTCCATCCCGCCTCCCCGACTTTCTCTCTCCGCCTGAATAAAACATGCTACCCATTCAATTAACTTTAAAACCAAACAAGAAGAAAAAAGAAGCAACTCTCTGTTGAATCCAGAACCTTGATAGTTGCTGCGTTCATCTTTTATGTATCATATTTATCTCAGAGTGGGCAGAACGCTGACATGTTGCACCTCTTCAGTAGAAGGTTTGGACAGAGAGCCCAGAAACAGAGATGAGGGGAAGTAGGAATGTGTGAAAGTTGCACGAGTGTTAAGACGCGGTACGCCAAGTGAATGTTAGAGGCTGCAGCTTCAGATCAAGATGTCAAGAAGAGAAGAGACACTAGTTGTGTTTCCATCAACTAATTTCTCTGCACATTTTGTAGATTTGCATGAGAAAAGCTTGAGTGGAGCCAAAAAAAGACACAAAATTACCAAAAAAGACACAAAATTACCAAAAAGACACAAAATGATTAAAAAAGACATAAAATGACCAAAAAAAGACACAAAATGACCAAAAAGACACAAAATGACTAAAAAAGACACAAAATTACCCAAAAAAGACACAAAATCACCAAAAAAAGACACAAAAAGACACAAAATGATTAAAAAAGACATAAAATGACCAAAAAAAGACACAAAATGACCAAAAAAGACACAAAATTACCAAAAAGACACAAAATGATTAAAAAAGACATAAAATGACCAAAAAAAGACACAAAATGACCAAAAAGACACAAAATGACTAAAAAAGACACAAAATTACCCAAAAAAGACACAAAATCACCAAAAAAAGACACAAAAAGACACAAAATGATTAAAAAAGACATAAAATGACCAAAAAAAGACACAAAATGACCAAAAAAGACACAAAATGACTAAAAAGACACAAAATGACTAAAAAAGACACAAAATTACCAAAAAAAGACACAAAAAGACACAAAATGATTAAAAAAGACATAAAATGACCAAATAAAGGCACAAAATGATCAAAAAAAGACACAAAATGACCAAAAAGACACAAAATGATTAAAAAAGACATAAAATGACCAAATAAAGACACAAAATGACTAAAAAAGACACAAAATGACCAAAAAGACACAAAATTACTAAAAAAGACACAAAATGACCAAAAAGACACAAAATTACTAAAAAAGACACAAAATGACCAAAAAAAGACACAAAATTACCAAAAAAAGACACAAAAAGACACAAAATTATTAAAAAAGACATAAAATGACTAAAAAAGACACAAAATGACCAAATAAAGACACAAAATGACCAAAAAGACACAAAATGACCAAAAAGACACAAAATGACTAAAAAAGACACAAAATTACCAAAAAAAGACACAAAATTACCAAAAAAAGACACACAATGACCAAAAAGACACAAAATGACTAAAAAAAGACACAAAATTACCAAAAAAAGACACAAAATTACCAAAAAAAGACACAAAATTACCAAAAAAAGACACACAATGACCAAAAAGACACAAAATGACTAAAAAAAGACACAAAATTACCAAAAAAAGACACAAAATTACCAAAAAAAGACACAAAAAGACACAAAATGATTAAAAAAGACATAAAATGACCAAATAGAGGCTGCACAGCTTCAGATCAAGATGTCAAGAAGAGAAGAGACACTAGTTGTGTTTCCATCAACTAATTTCTCTGCACATTTTGTAGATTTGCATGAGAAAAGCTTGAGTGGAGCCAAAAAAAGACACAAAATTACCAAAAAAGACACAAAATTACCAAAAAGACACAAAATGATTAAAAAAGACATAAAATGACCAAAAAAAGACACAAAATGACCAAAAAGACACAAAATGACTAAAAAAGACACAAAATTACCCAAAAAAGACACAAAATCACCAAAAAAAGACACAAAAAGACACAAAATGATTAAAAAAGACATAAAATGACCAAAAAAAGACACAAAATGACCAAAAAAGACACAAAATGACTAAAAAGACACAAAATGACTAAAAAAGACACAAAATTACCAAAAAAAGACACAAAAAGACACAAAATGGTTAAAAAAGACATAAAATGACCAAAAAGACACAAAATTACTAAAAAAGACACAAAATTACCAAAAAAAGACACAAAATTACCAAAAAAAGACACAAAAAGACACAAAATTATTAAAAAAGACATAAAATGACTAAAAAAGACACAAAATGACCAAATAAAGACACAAAATGACCAAAAAGACACAAAATGACCAAAAAGACACAAAATGACTAAAAAAGACACAAAATTACCAAAAAAAGACACAAAATTACCAAAAAAAGACACACAATGACCAAAAAGACACAAAATGACTAAAAAAAGACACAAAATTACCAAAAAAAGACACAAAATTACCAAAAAAAGACACAAAAAGACACAAAATGATTAAAAAAGACATAAAATGACCAAATAGAGGCTGCACAGCTTCAGATCAAGATGTCAAGAAGAGAAGAGACACTAGTTGTGTTTCCATCAACTAATTTCTCTGCACATTTTGTAGATTTGATTTTTAGATAAACTCTTCTGTCTATATAGCACATGGGTCTCAAACTTGCGGCCCGCAGGCCAGTTGTGGCCCTCGTGATGATATTTTGTGGCCCCCACCTTGATATGAAAGTTTAATGTGAGTTTTATATGAATGGCACTTTACTGTGTTGTGTGTGGAAGGTCCCTTTAATTACTTTTTTGGTAATTTTGTGTCTTTTTTAAATAACTTTGTGTCTTTTTTTTTTGGGGATAATTTTGTGTCTTTTTGTAATAATTTTGTGTATTTTTTATAATTTTGTCTCTTTTTTTATAATTTTGTCTCTTTTTTTTTAGTAATTTTGTGTCTTTTTTGGTCATTTTGTGTCTTTTTTTAATAATTTTGTGTCTTTTTTGGTCATTTTGTGTCTTTTTTAAGAATTTTTATTTATTTATTTATTTATTTATTTATTTATTTATTTATTTATTTATTCATTTATTTATTTATTTATTTATTTATTTATATTTATTTTTATTTTTCAGCTTTAAAAAAAGTTTGTTACTCAAGCATTTAAGCAGTAATATAAGGAATCGAAGTGAAGTGACTCTTATTCAGGAAGGATCAGTTGGAGCTGTGACACATGGTGAGTGAGCTGAAGTGCACTGTGAGGACACCTTCCCCTCCTGGGACCTTTACAGTCTCAGATCAGGGTCTCATACTCTTTCATATACTCCACCGTATGAATAAAACATGCTCTGTGTTTAAAAAAACAACAACAGACAAACAAAACACATAAATTAATGCACTTTAGAAACAAAAAAAATAAGAAAGCTGACCTTTCCCCACCAGTGTCTTCTGTCTCCCGTCCCCACGATGTTCATGTTTTAATTATTCAGCGATGTGGTGGGCGGTGGAGGAGACAGCGTTATGCCGCTCTACTTGTCTGAATTAAGAATCCATCGAGGTCCCGATAACGACCTACTGATGAGTCTCAAGGACCAACAGACCAGTCATCAGCTCTCATTAATACATTTATTGATCTGGCGTGCAGTGAAGGTCTTATAACTCTGCAGAGAGTCACAGGGCCGCTGGTATGAAGAACGGAGTGTGTGTGTGTGAGTGTGTGCATGTTTCTGTTACCTTCTGGGGACCGTTGCAGGTATGAACACTGACCTTGTTGGGACCAGTTGTCATCATGGGGACCAAAGACCGGTCCTAATATGGCAAATGTTATTTCTGAGGTTGTGATCAAGATTAGGCATGAATTGGTTCAGGTTAGAGTTAAATTTTCAAAATAAGATTAAGATTAAGATTTCCTGTATTAGTCCCGCAACGGGGAAATTTCCAGAGTTACAGCAACAAAGTGGGCAGCAAAATAACAATAAATAGTAAACAAGTAGTATAAACTAGAAATATAAAAAAGGTATTAGCAAATAAACTGGTAAGAGATATACAGTATATTTAAAAAAGTATTAATTTGCAATTTAAACAAGTAGGAATATGAAAAGTATTAACAATTTAAACAAAAATAAAATATTTGGGAACATTATTTACAATAAAAATATTTTTTCTAAATGCAGGTCGGCTGGTATGAAGAACAGAGTGTGTGTGAGAGTGTGTGCATGTTTTTGTTACCTTCTGGGGACCGTTGCAGGTATGAACACTCACCTTGTTGGGACCAGTTGTCATCATGGGGACCAAAAACCGGTCCTAATATGGCAAAATGTTATTTCTGAGGTTGTGATCAAGATTAGGCATGAATTGGTTCAGGTTAGAGTTAGGCTTTCAAAATAAAATTAAGATTAAGATGTCCTGTATTAGTCCTGCAACGGGGACATTTCCAGAGTTACAGCAACAAAGTGGACATAAAAAAAAAACAATAAATAGTAAACAAGTAGTATAAACTAGAAATATAAAAAAGGTATTAGCAAATAAACTGGTAAGAGATATACAGTATATTTAAAAAAGTATTAATTTGCAATTTAAACAAGTAGAAATAAGAAAAGTATTAACAATTTAAACAAAAATAAAATATTTGGGAACATTATTTACAATAAAAATATTTTTTCTAAATGCAGGTCTGCTGGTATGAAGAACAGAGTGTGTGTGTGATTGTGTGCATGCTTTTGTTACCTTCTGGGGACCGTTGCAGGTATGAACACTCACCTTGTTGGGACCAGTTGTCATCATGGGGACCAAAAACCGGTCCTAATATGGCAAAATGTTATTTCTGAGGTTGTGATCAAGATTAGGCATGAATTGGTTCAGGTTAGAGTTAGAGAGGCTTTCAAAATAAGATTAAGATTTCCTTTATTAGTCCCGCAACGGGGACATTTCCAGAGTTACAGCAACAAAGTGGACATAAAAAAAAAAACCCAATAAATAGTAAACAAGTAGTATAAACTAGAAATATAAAAAAGGTATTAGCAAATAAACTGGTAAGAGATTTACAGTATATTAAAAAAGTATTAATTTGCAATTTAAACAAGTAGAAATATGAAAAGTATTAACAATTTAAACAAAAATAAAATATTTGGGAACATTATTTACAATAAAAATATTTTTTCTAAATGCAGGTCTGCTGGTAAGAAGAACGGAGTGTGTGTGTGTGTGTGTGTGAGTGTGTGCATGTTTTGTTACCTTCTGGGGACCGTTGCAGGTATGAACACTCACCTTGTTGGGACCAGTTGTCATCATGGGGACCAAAAACCGGTCCTAATATGGCAAATGTTATTTCTGAGGTTGTGATCAAGATTAGGCATGAATTGGTTCAGGTTAGAGTTAGGCTTTCAAAATAAGATTAAGATTAAGATTTCCTGTATTAGTCCCGCAACGGGGAAATTTCCAGAGTTACAGCAACAAAGTGGACATAAAAAAAAAAACAATAAATAGTAAACAAGTAGTATAAACTAGAAATATAAAAAAGGTATTAGCAAATAAACTGGTAAAGGATATACAGTATATTTAAAAAAGTATTAATTTGCAATTTAAACAAGTAGAAATATGAAAAGTATTAACAATTTAAACAAAAATAAAATATTTGGGAACATTATTTACAATAAAAATATTTTTTCTAAATGCAGGTCTGCTGGTATGAAGAACAGAGTGTGTGTGTGATTGTGTGCATGTTTTTGTTACCTTCTGGGGACCGTTGCAGGTATGAACACTCACCTTGTTGGGACCAGTTGTCATCATGGGGACCAAAAACCGGTCCTAATATGGTTAATGTTATTTCTGAGGTTGTGATCAAGATTAGGCATGAATTGGTTCAGGTTAGAGTTAGGCTTTCAAAATAAGATTAAGATTAAGATTTCCTGTATTAGTCCCACAACGGGGACATTTCCAGAGTTACAGCAACAAAGTGGACATAAAAAAAAAAACAATAAATAGTAAACAAGTAGTATGAACTAGAAATATAAAAAAGGTATTAGCAAATAAACTGGTAAGAGATATACAGTATATTAAAAAAGTATTAATTTGCAATTTAAACAAGTAGAAATATGAAAAGTATTAACAATTTAAACAAAAATAAAATATTTGGGAACATTATTTACAATAAAAATATTTTTTCTAAATGCAGGTCTGCTGGTATGAAGAACGGAGTGTGTGTGTGTGTGTGTGTGTGTGCATGTTTTTTTGACCTTCTGGGGACCGTTGCAGGTATGAACACTGACCTTGTTGGGACTAGTTGTCCTCATGGGCACCAAAAACCGGTCCTCATATGGCAAAATGTTATTTCTGAGGTTGTGATCAAAATTAGGCATGAATTGGTTCAGGTTAGAGTTAGGCTTTCAAAATAAGATTAAGATTTCCTTTATTAGTCCCACAACGGGGACATTCCCCCAATAACAATAAATAGTAAACAAGTAGTATAAACTAGAAATATAAAAAAAAGGTATTCGCAAATAAACAAGTAAAAGATATTTTTAAAAGTATTAACAATTTACAATTTTTTTTAAACATGTTTTTATTTGAAGAAATGAGTATTGATCACAGATATTCAACATACATCTTTTTTCTTATTTTTTTCCCCCATCCCCATCGTGCTGTCAATGCGAAAAATAAATAAATAAATAAATAAAATAATGAAAATAAACTTGTGAGTGAGAAACAATTTACAATTTAAACAAATAGAAATATGAAAAGTATTAACAATTTAAACAAAAATAAAATAAAAATTTAGGAACATTATATATTATTATATTATTTTCTAAATGTAAGTCAATGCAATGTCCTAAAAAGATATGCTGCACAAACCTGTGTGTGTGTGTGTGTGTAGGAATGTGCAAGAAGTGTGCATTTATTTTATTGTTTACTACAAAGATTCCCTTATTTTTTTGTGTATGTTCTTCAGCATTTAAACACAAACAAATCAGATCATGAACATGTTTTTCTCATCTCTTTCTTACATTCTTACACTCTCTCTTGTCAACAAGACACCACATAGATAGCTGCATTATGGAAGTCAGTTAGATCAGGATGCACTAAAACATGAGGATCAATACGCCCGGAACATTTTGTCAATTTCGTAGCTTGATTGCAGACTTTCCTGCAACTGTCTGCACCCGGTTTAAGCTTTGGTCATTTTAAACAGCATTTTACTTGTATATTTATCTTGTCTGTTATCTGTTTTTTGAATTTGTTTTTCTGTACTGATTGTAAATGTACTCGTCATCACTGTAAATGAGGGAAACCTCAGTGCCTTATAGAGTTTAAATAAAACATTTCAGTAAGTATCTCTGCAACACTGGACGTTTAGGATACAACACCAAAGCTGTTATTTCTGCACATTGTTGTTGTTGTTGACTGTAAACTTAGAATCTGACCGTCTGGCCTTACACGAATCCATAACTGATTTAAGGTTTCTAAATAAAACAAGCACATTTTAAAAAGCTTTATTTATTTATAAATATTCTGAATACATCAATAAATGGTGGATCTGCATGATTTTAGGTCTCAACACAGAGAAACAGAACTGTTTACCCATAGAAATACTTTGTTTTTAAGAGATTTGCATGAGCAGAGAAGTAATTCAGTGAAAATATTAAAACTTGAAAGGAGCCTGTGAGTGAATATACAAAGACGGAAAAGGAAATTATAAATAAGATGTGATGCATCAATATAATGATGCACTAATGCTACTCACTGACCTGCTGCTCTTTGATCCAGATGACAGAGACACAACAACACAGTGCAACTTCAAACAAAGGACCCCACTGAGTGATTTATCTGGCCTCAGAGGGACTCGGGACCTTCGGTCCTCGCAGCCCATAATGTTCATTACATGTAAATGCATGAAGTCCCTTTTTTTGCTTGTACACCAGAATCTAGAGGGAAACGTTTCAGTGCAGATGAAAAGTCAGTCTGACATTTACAACATTTATCAATCTGCAGAAGCAAACAAGAAGCTGCAGACACATGCATATTTTATGTCTATAAATGTCTGGTCATTTTGTGTCTTTCTGTGTCTTTTTTTAGTCATTTTGTGTCTTTTTTTAGTCATTTTGTGTCTTTTTTTAGTCATTTTGTGTCTTTTTTTGGTCATTTTGTGTCTTTTTTTTTGTCATTTTGTGTCTTTTTTTAATAATTTTGTGTCTTTTTTGGTCATTTTGCGTCTTTTTTAAGTCATTTAGTTGTTTTCTGTCATTTTGTGTTTTTTTTATAATTTTGTGTCTTTTTTTATAATTTTGTGTCTTTTAAGTCTTTATTCTGTCATTTTGTGTCTTTTTTTATAAATTGGTGTCTTTTTTGGTCATTTTTTTGTCTTTTTTAAGTCATTTAGTTTTTTCTGTCATTTTGTGTCTTTTTTTTATAATTTTGTCTTTTTTTTTTCATTTTGTGTCTTTTTTATAATTTTGTGTCTTTTTTTTTTTTTAGTAATTTTGTGTCTTTATTCTGTCATTTTGTGTCTTTTTTTAGTAATTCTGTGTCCCCAGGTAATTAGAGTTTGAGACCCCTGATATAGCTAATCTAAAACTCTGCCCCCTGTTGGGCAAAGAAAGAACAATTACCTCTACTTGTAAACCCGTTAAATCGTCTCCCTGCTCTTCCCTTCAGGCGCAGTCACTCCTGCAGCCTGTTTCTGTGCACACAGCTTTATAATTAATGCATCAGATGTCACAGACATGAAACACAGATGCATTTGGCTGTCAAAGAGCCTCTCACTCTGATTTAAACACCTGACACGACACTAGACACACACACACACACACACACACACACACACACATGCACATTTCACAGTCACTATGCACGAGTCTCACCAACATCCTCTCACACAGAGACTGATGTACAGCCCATAATCTTGATGACAGCCAACATGTCTGTAATTACACAGCATGAATCCACAGCTGCCATTAAAACGTTCTGAGTCGGTTCCTTCAGCTGTCAGATCTGAATGTTGCTCTGCTCCACATTTCTCAAGATCAGCTCCGAGTCCTTCAGCACCACACGAGTTGCTGCTGGAGAATACACTTCTGCATTAACTCCATCAAGTCTGGGGCTATTTTCTCCATTTTTTAATCCTCTTTTTAAGTCATTTTGTGTCTTTTTTAGTCAATTTGTGTCTTCTTCTGTGTTTTTTTTTTTTTTTGGTCATTTTGTCTTCTTATTTTGTGTCTTTTTTAAGTCATTTTGTGTCTTTTTTAAGTCATTTAGTGTCTTTTTTTAGTCTTTTTGTGTCTTTTTTTAGTCAATTTGTGTCTTCTTCTGTGTTTTTTTTTTTTTTGGTCATTTTGTCTTCTTATTTTGTGTCTTTTTTAAGTCATTTTGTGTCTTTTTTAAGTCATTTTGTGTCTTTTTTTGATCATTTTGTGTCTTTTTTTGTCATTTTGTGTCTTTTTTTAGTCATTTTGTGTCTTTTTGTCATTTTGTGTCTGTTTTAGTCATTTTGTGTCTTTCTGTGTCTTTTTTACGTCATTTTGTGTCTTTTTTGGTCATTTTGTGTCTTTTTGGTCATCTTGTGTCTTTTTTTGTCCTTTTGTGTCTTTTTTAGTCATTTTGTGTCTTTTTGTGTCTTTTTTAGTCATTTTGTGTCTTTTTTTAGTCATTTTCTGTCTTTTTTAGTCATTTGCGTCTCCTTCTGTGTCTTTTTTAGTCATTTTGTGTCTTCTTCTGTGTTTTGTTTTGGTCATTTTGTCTTTTTATTTTGTGTCTTTTTTGGTCATTTTGTGTCTTTTTGTGTCTTTTTAGTCATTTTGTGTCTTTTTTTAGTCATTTTGTGTCTTTTTTTTGTCATTTTTTGTACTTTTTAGTCCTTTAGTCCAACATAAAATGTGATTTTGAATCTTTTTTTTACTTCCAAAACACTATCATGCTCAATAAAGAATGTTAAATGTGTCAAATGTGACCAAAGGTGTCAAATCTACCATATAAGAGGGTTCCATCCAGTTCTATCATTTGATACTAAATCTATTTGAGCTTGTCTCCAGTTTTACTTGGTATATCATCATCATCAAACTGAAACTGGCCTCATGGAGTTTACAGCCAGAACTTTAGAGGTAAATGTACAGTAGGGCTCCATGCTGCTTTGTTTTCTAGTCTGGATGTGATGAAGAAGTCTGGATTTTGTGCTTTTTGGAGAAACCCTCCAGAGGGTTAACACTCAAAATGTTAATGTCGTTTTTTAAACTTTTTGTCTGTTGACATGCAACATAAAACCGTAAAATATGCAATTATTTGAATGTCTTCAGCTGTCAGCGTGGGAATGCTAATCTCATTTTATTTTAATTACCCAGATCTAATCTCTTTGTCAATCTGCACAAAAAAAAAACAATAATTTTAATCGTGATTGAAAAGCTCAACCTCCCTCTCTCAGGACTGCAGCTGCACTGAACACACACGAGTGCAGCAACATTTATGTAGATTTGAGCTCTTTTGTTTTTAACAACCTTCCACACTGGAGAGAAACAAATACATCAAGTGATATGAATTCATAAATAAACAGAATAATGGAAGTGTGCATCCTACTTAAAGAAAACAGTCTGAATGTTAATTGGATGCAGCTTTACAGTTTGTCTCTCGACACTCCAGCACAAAAACATAATTGTAGGAAGGAAATAATAATAATAGGAAGCATAATCTCAGTGTTTGTTTATAAGATTAATTTGTGTCCTTTCCTGTCAGAACAAAAAAAGGGAAATTAAAGCTGATCTAGACTTCTTTTTGGAGAAAAGAAAGGGGGCAGAATTTCACCTTGTGAAAGAATCACATGATGATTTACTGTTTGCTGCAATGACTTTGTTCAAGATTGTGCAAAAATATATAGTAAACTTTCCAAAAGTAAACCTTACACCAAAAACTGATATTCTGCATTAACCCTGTGGAGTCACCAATCACACCAGCATTATCAAATCATATGACTTCTTAGTGATGGACCACTAACAGACAACAAGATCTCGTAAACGACAGAGCAGGTTGAGTGTCACTACAACACAATACGACACAAACAGCCAGAAAAAATGACAAGACCACCATTGTTTTCTTCAGTTTCTTGTTTATTTTAATGCCTGGTACAACTAAAGGTACATTTGTTTGGACAAATATAATGATACAGAAGGAAGGTCCCTTTAATTACTTAGTCTTTTTTGGTAATTTTTCTGTGTTTTTTAAATAATTTTGTGTCTTTTTTTGGTAATTCTGTCTTTTTTATATAATTTTGTGTCTTTTTTTGGTAATTTTGTGTCTTTTTGTAATCATTTTGTGGGGGTTTTTTTAAATAATTTTGTGTCTTTTTGTAATAATTTTGTGTCTTTTTTATAATTGTGTGTCTTTTTAATATAATTTTATGTCTTTTTTGGGTCATTTTGTGTCTTTTTTTTAGTAATTTTGTGTCTTTTTTTAGTAATTTTGTGTCTTTTTTTGTCATTTTGCGTCTTTTTTAATAATTTTGTGTCTTTTTTCGTCATTTTGTGTCTTTTTTAAGTCATTTAGTTTTTTTCTGTCATTTTGTGTCTTTTTTGGTCATTTTGTGTCTTTTGGGTCATTTTGTGTCTTTTTTTATAATTTTGTTTCTTTTTTTAGTAATTTTGTGTCTTTTTTTTATAATTTTGTGTCTTTTTTTGTCATTTTGTGTCTTTTTTTTTTATCATTTTGTGTCTTTTTTGTAAGACCATAAGAGTTCAATTTAAGAGCTGATATCTAGACATTTAACATGGTTTTCTTGATAATGATTTTAGTTATTATCAAGAAAAACACAGAAAATGTCTAGATATCACCTCTTAAATTAAACTCTTATCAGCTATTTTTGTTGTTATCATTATATTTGTCCAAACAAATGAACCTTTAGTTGTACCATGCATTAAAATGAACAAGAAACTGAAGAAAACAAGGGTGGTCTTATAATTTTTTCCATGACTGTTTGTATGCATCGCGGCTTGCGGTGCAGCGCAGCGTTCTAAAAATAACACGCGCGTCATTATAAATACATCTTAGGTTCGTAGTTGTAAAAAAGGCTGCAGTTTCTGTGAATTTAGGTTACAAAACCACTGAGCTAGGTTTAGGGCAACAAAAAAAAACCCTGGTTAGGTGTTATAAAGGACAGTTTAAACAGTAAATAAATGATTTAAATGCTGGAAGTGAAGAGTTACGTGATTATAGCAACTTCCGTAAAAAGTTCGGCAGAGTTCGGCAAGTAACTTAATAGCTTTGCATCCAGACCAGGAAGTGCCTTAAGCTGCATTCTACTGAAAATTCCAGCAGGGGGCGCTAAGTTTGGCTGCAAAAAAAATCTGCCCATTCATTTCAGTGCAAAATTTGAAAACTTCTCACTTGATTTATTACCTCAGAAATGTTTTTAGGGACAACACTATGGTCTCAATCACTAGTAAAACATCTTCTTCAGGACAAGTTGGTGTCAATAGTTCTAATAATGGCCCCATTTAGAAGAAAATAGAAGATAAAGAATCGTATGATTTGGGGGCGGGGCTACCTTTGATTGACAGGTCACTAACAAGGCGAGCCGTCATCAGGAGAGAAGCAGAACAATGCGTATCCACGGCAACGTGTCAATAAAGTTATATATAACGTTATATAGATAGAAAAGAGGACGTTTAGCGGTTTGGTCTCATAACTTTGACCCTTTCACTGTATTTTCACTTAATGACAGTTTATCTGAACGTTTTGTTCATTAAATGTCTTGTTCAGTGTTTGGTTGGACTAACAGACACTCCAAGGAGTCGCTGCTCAGTTTTCTGAGGTCAGAAAGATACATTTTGCTTTTGTTTTTTGCTAAAACTAACATCCCAGTTAATGCTCCAGCTAATGCTAACATGAATTAGCAGCAGCTTCTCTCAGTCAGGTTGAGGTGTAGAGAGGCTGTAGTCAGTGATCAGATCCCTCTCCTCCTCCACAGTCCAAATATGGTCTGCTTCCTGTATCAGAAACAAGATGGTGACCCGTATAACGCTGAACTCGAGGCTTCCAACGGGCCACAAACCAACGGATGACCTCACGGCGACTACTTCCATTATTTATATACTGTCTATGCTGCTACTTAATGTCCAAACTCCTGAACTTTCCCTTTAATGATTCTAAGTGTCCAACACACTATGAGCATCATTATTCATTGATCCAAACAGCTTCTGTCTTGAGAAAGTTATTAATCTGCTGACTTGTTGTTGTGCAGCGGTCCAGTGAACAACGAGAGGCTTGAAGCTGCTAATTGCTGCTGGTGTGTCTGTAATATCTGATGAGTTTCGGCTGTGATGAAGCTGTAGATCAGTGGAGAGAAGCTTCCTGTCAGGCGACATGACGGCTGATGACAGACTCTCTGTGGCTGATGATGAATAGTTTATTATCTACCTGCTGTCAAACAGCAAACATCCATCAGCAGCTACTCAACAACCTCCAGCTCATCCAAACCAGCCGCCTGTTTTTAGCTATCTTAATATTTCAGGCTCCATGTTTGTTCTTTCATTATTTAGATTCTGTCTCCATCTAATGTCTCTGATGGCTGTTAGCAGCGCTACGTTTGTCTGGAAAGTTTCAGAGTTATGACATACTTTATCAACTATTTTTGCAACATTAGATCCTGCTGTTACCATATAGCACAGGGGTCTCAAACTGGCGGCCCGTGGGCCAATTGTGGCCCTCGTGACGATATTTTATGGCCCCCACCTTGATATGAAAGTTTAATGTGAGTTTTATATGAATGGCACTTTACCGTGTTGTGTGTGGAAGGTCCCTTTAATTACTTTTTTTGATAATTTTGTGTTGTTGTTTTTTTTTTTAAATTGTGTCTTTTTTGGTAATGTTGTGTCTTTTTTATAATTTTGTGTCTTTTTTATAATTTTGTGTCTTTTTTTTTATAATTTTGTGTCTTTTTTTTTGTAATTTTATGTCTTTTTTTCTGTCATTTTGTGTCTTTTTTTTAGTAATTTTGTGTCTTTTTTTCTGTCATTTTGTGTCTTTTTTTTAGTAATTTTGTGTCTTTTTTCTGTCATTTTGTGTCTTTGTTAAGTCATTTAGTTTTTTTGTCATTTTGTGTCTTTTTTTCTGTCATTTTGTGTCTTTTTTTCTGTAATTTTGTGTCTTTTTTATAATTTTGTGTCTTTTTTATAATTTTGTGACTTTTTATAAATTTGTGTCTTTTTTTGTAATTTTGTGTCTTTTTTCTGTCATTTTGTGTCTCTTTTTGGTCATTTTGTGTCTTTTTTATAATTTTGTGTCTTTTTTATAATTTTGTGACTTTTTATAATTTTGTGTCTTTTTTTGTAATTTTGTGTCTTTTTTCTGTCATTTTGTGTCTTTTTTTTGTCATTTTGTGTCTTTTTTATAATTTTGTGTCTTTTTTTTGTCATTTTGTGTCTTTTTTTGTCATTTTGTGTCTTTTTTGTCATTTTGTGTATTTTTTTTGGCCATTTTGTGTCTTTTTTTCTGTCATTTTGTGTCTTTTTTAAGTCATTTCGTTTTTTTCTGTCATTTTGTGTCTTTTTTTTTTTGTCATTTTGTGTCTTTTTTTCTGTCATTTTGTGTTGCGTGTTTTTAGCTATCTTAATATTTCAGGCTCCATGTTTGTTCTTTCATTATTTAGATTCTGTCTCCATCTAAAGTCTCTGATGGCTGTTAACGCAGCGCTACGTTTGTCTGGAAAGTTTCAGAGTTCTGACATACTTTATCAACTATTTTTACAACATTAGATCCTGCTGTTAGCATCAACAACCAGCTGTTGTCCAGCGTTTATTCACGCATTAGAGAGTCTGTAAATCATTTGAATTTGACAACAGAAGTGTTGGTCTCACTCAAACAGTTTCTTTATATTTGGACTTCAGAAGAGTTGAAACCTGCTTCAACCATAACGGAGAATAACAAGCCTGTCTGCTGCTCTCAGAGTTGGGACGGGCCGTGTCTAATTCCTGAAAGGCTCCTGGATAAGAGCAGGTTACCAGGGTGATTCCAGGTCTTTTTCAGTGCCACTTTTCCTGTAAAACCATTTGTATTATATAGGGTAAAGGGCCTAATACAGGTACATCTCAAAAAAATTAGAATATCTTATAATAATAATATTTTTTGTCAGTTATTTCAGAAAGTGAAGCTCGTATAATAAATAGATTCATTACAAATAGAGTGAAATGTTTCAAGCCTGTTTTTCTTGTAATTTTGATGATTCTGGCTTAGAGAGAATGAAAACACAAAACTCAGTGTCTCAGAAAATTAGAATATTATATAAGAGCAATAAAAAAGGATATTTTAAACATAAATGACACTTCACATTTCTGACTGTGGACTCACATATTGAACTTTTTCACAATATTCTAATTTTCTGAGACACTGAGTTTAGTGTTTTCATTATCTCTAAGCCAGAATCATCAAGATTACAAGAAAAACAGCCTTGAAATATTTCACTCTACCTGTAAAGAATCTACATAATGTTTGAGTTTCACTTTCTGAAATAATTGACAAGAAATATTGAACTTTTTCATGATATTCTAATTTTTTGAGGTGTTCCTGTATCGTGCCCAGTGGTTTGAAGCCAATTTTCAGAGCTGTACTTACTTCTAATAGAATATTCTGATTTCCCAAAGGTTCCTCTGTGACACCGTTTTAAAACATCCTGGAACCAGCTGGTGACAGTCGAGACTTCAGAGAAAAGGTGCAAACTATACCAGAGAGAACAAGTTTCTTATTAGACAACTAAAGTTTCGATGCCAGAAGTCGTGACCTAGCCTCAAAATGTTTATTATAAACGTCTTATATTAATTAAAGAAATACCTTTTTAGCCTCAAGTCCATGTAGGCAGGTGAATATAAAGAATAAAAACACCTAACCCTAAACATTTACCAAAATTTGACCACTAGAAAGGAGTTATTTCCAAGATGAGCAGGAAGCAAAAACATAAGACAAAGCCATTATGACAAAGGTGAAATATGCAATTACTTCATTTTAACTTTACTTTATTAAGGGAGACTGTAAAGTGTCTGTAGTGCAAGGTGCTCACTGGAACAGCACACATCTTTGTGGTTGTAAATGTAATAAATAATACAAATTAAGTTAATAAAGTTCAATTAAATGTATGCATGTTATTCATTTTTCAGAAAATATGTACCGTATATGACCTACACTGTAAAAAATGTCTGTAGATTTTATGGTGAAAAACTGCTAAATCATGACAGTAAAAGACCGTAAAATGATAAATGGGTCCAAAAACTGTGTTTTTTACATTTTTTTTAAAAATGCATTACTCTATTGTAAAATACTCTGGCACCTTGTTTGTAACAAAAATATACTGTAATATAGCCATGACTTTAATTTTTGCATTTATTTTTGGAAAAATGCTTTTTCTAACTGTTAAATGTACTAAACATCATATATCTAACAAAATATAAACTGTAATGTTTAATGGTAAATCTTTAATTTGCATTTATAAAGTATATTTCTTGTCAATTATATGGCAAAACAGTGTTTCTTTTGATGGGAAAATATTTTATTTTTTACGGTTAAATATGGCATAAAAATGGCAATCTTAAATGTGAAATCATTCTAATGATGATGACAGTGCTAATATAATTTTACTGTAATATTAGAAAAAGTTGCACCTTATTTATTACGGTAAAGTGCTGGCAACCACAGCTGCCGTTTTTTTACCGTGTATATTAATGAGTTGGAAATAACGTAAATACATCTATTTGATCAAATAATCATCTAGTGATATTCTCAATAGCTTTAACTGATTCATTGTCCCAGAAAATGTAGATTTTGACACCAAGATTAACCTTCTGAGTTATTTCTTGATAATAATCAAAATCATTATGAATAAAACCATGGAAAATGTAGATATCAGCACTTCAATTAAACTCTTATGAGTTATTTTTGTTGTTATCATTATATTTGTCCAAACAAAAGTACCTTTAGTTGTTCCAGGTATTACAATGAACAAGAAAGCAAAGAGGAAACAAGGGAGGTCTAATCATTTTTGCCATAAAAAAATCAATTGATTCCTTGAATATGAACAAAAAGACATTTTGTTGCTTTAGTTTCTGTGTTTTGTGTTGTTGGTGCTGTGCTTCCACCTAGTGGAGGAAAAAGGAACCACAGCTTCAACTTCACTCAGTTTGTTTTGTTCCGTTTGTGTTTTGCTGGAATAAATCTGTTAATGATGGTTAAAAGGTTTCAAGTCTGTCTGCAACATAATCCCTTATTACAGTTTTTCTCAATTGCTAAAACACATTTTTTGAATCCTCCTCTCCTTTTCTCAGAATTCTTAACACAATCACACTACATTCACAAAACCTCTGATTCTTTTAGCAGAACCATCCCATCGCCTCAAAATAGTTTTAAATGTTTTCAAAACCAAACAATGTTGTCACATCTTGAACTAGCTGGTCTAAATAGAAAAACTGCTGAGCATCAATACACACGACACCAAAAAAATTAAAACACAGTGTTCAAGACATCATGGAGAAATGTTTATTGGTCACATTTGAATCCAAAAAGTAAAAAATAAAATACAATTTAAAAAAAGATTACACAACTCAGTGGATTCAGCATTTACTCTGCATTGAAACATAGCTACTGTAAAAAAATCATCCTGAAATAGACAAATACAAATCAAATCAAATCAAACTTTATTTATATAGCGCTTTTCATACATAAAAATGCAACACAAAGTGCTTTACAAAAAAAAAAAAGAATAAAAACAAACAATAAAAATGACAAAACCCACCTGTCAGCCCTGGGATTCGAACCAGCAACCCTCCGGTTACAAGCCTGATTCTCAGTTTCAAATATGTTGATTAGGAAACCAGTTACAGTCACTAAACTGATAAATTAACAGTCGACAGTTACATTTCCTTTGTTTTTTACAGAAGGTGAGAAAAACTTATCCCTGACAAACAGACTGATGACAAAAATAAATAGTAAGTAAACAAGCAGAAAACTGCATCAACAAACAGATGAAACAAAAAGGACAGGACAAGAAAAAAAAGAAGAAAGAAAAGGACAACAGTGCGTACCAAGATCTATTAGTACAACAGCTCTAATAGAATCAGGGAGACAAGCCCGATATAAATAATATAAATATATAGAATTCCTAAGTTGATCTGAAACTAATATCAGGCTTCACCACCAGGTTGTGCTGTAGGGAAACTAAATATTTCCCGAAGTTACAGCTAAAGCTTTTTAATATGAAATTCCTTCTTTTTTTCCCTCCAAAACTCTTTTTATTAGCAATTTTCCAAAATGACAGTTTACAATGCAAATGTGGTTATTCCCACTCTAAGAAATAAGTACAAACAAACTTTGTATAAAGGATCACAAGAAAAGAAAGAAAACAGGCAAATCAAAGTTAGGACAATGAAATATGTACCAAAGTAAAAGAGAGTCCATGTATGTGAATACATATACATAATTACTCACTCACTCACAATCACTCACACACACACACACACACACACACACACACACACACACACACACATACACACACACACACACACACAAACACACACACACACACACACACACACATATTTTTACTGGTGTATGGCATATTGCTAGTGTATTTATTTATTTATTACTTATGTGTATTTATGTTTATTCAGAGATTGTATGTTTTTTTGTGCGTCATGTTTGTATTTTATATATTGGAGAAGCCAAAGACAAATTTCCAACATGGTGGACAATAAAGTCCTATTTATCTATCTATCTATTAAGAAAAACTGAAAAATAATTTGTGTATCTACCTGGGATTCTTGTTCGCTACAGATTTAATGTGCCCTCCGACCAAACATCATGAAAATCAGTCCAGTAGTTGTTTTTCTTTGTAATCCTGCTGACAAACAAACAAACAAACCGAATTGAAAATGAAAAACATTGTTGATGGAGGTAATAAACAGTAGGACAACAGTAGGAGTTACAATAGGAGGAGCAGTACAAATAGTTACATTGTACATAATAATAAAAAAACAAAGAAACGATTGACAGTTGATAATTTTCATGCCACTGAACAATCAAGAAAAGTTGTGGACGGATTAATTATTATTATTATTATTATTATTATTATTATTATTATTATCATACTAATAAATGGCTGCAGGCCTAGTGCACATTTATTAAATCATTATGGGTTGTTGTTGTTTTTTTTAAATCTACATTCTGGTAAAAAAGAAATACTTTTTGAATATTTACTTATTTGTAGTAACATAGACCAAGAAGGACAGTTGTGGACAGATCAAATAGTATTATTATTATTATTATTATTATTATTATTATTATTATTATTATTATTAATGTTGTTATTATTATTATTATTATTATCATACTAATAAATAGCTGCAGGCCTAGTGCACATTTATTAAATCATTATGGGTTGTTGTTTTTTAAAAATCTACATTCTGGCAAAAAAAAAAAAACTTTTTGATTATTTACTTACTTGTAGTAACATAGACCAAGAAGTACAGAAAAGTTGTGGACAGATTAATTATTATTATTATTATTATTATTATTATTATTATTATTATTAATAATAATAATAATAATAATAATAATAATAATAATAATAATAATAATTATTATTATTATTATTATTATTATTATTATTATAATCATACTAATAAATAGCTGCAGGCCTAGTGCACATTCATTAAATCATTATGGGTTGTTGTTGTTTTAAAATCTACATTCTGGTAAAAAAAAAAAAAATACTTTTTTAATATTTACTTATTTGTAGTAACATAGACCAAGAAGGACAGAAAAAAACATGTCCTAAATGAAGGACAAAAGAAATCAGACAGCATGTTGAGTATATAGTATAAAGTGTGTGTTGTCATGGTGGTAAATAAAGTTTTCCCGTTCAAAGGTGATGTGAGGTGAAGGCTGGAGGAGCAGAGAGTCCTCCTGTCCTCCTGTCCCTGTTAGACAACACCAACACGCTCCAAGCATGGAAATAAAAAGTCTTTCTGTCATAACTGTCTCATGTTACTGAGAGTTAAAGTCTCACACCAGCTTCATAACGCGGTCAAATGTTCTGGGAGTCATGACGTCACCAAGTCACCTCCACGTCTCATTTATGACTTAAACTGAGCGTGAAAATACACAATTTTCAGCGATGAGGCGATTAATATTTTAATTTTTTTTTTTATGTTTTGTAACGTGTTACCAAACAATGCGACAAAGGGTTGTGTAAATCCAGGTTGTGTAAGTTTCGCGTCAAGTCAGCGGAAATCAGCCCGGATTTGTAGTTCCGGTCGCTCGATGAGGGCTCCCTTCAAAATAAGAGCAGAAGATTTGACAACAAGGTTCAACTCTATAATGAGGTCCATTGAGCAATAAAAACAATTGTGAACTGTTTATCATTCAAAAGGCATGCTTATTTATTTATTAAAGAAAGTACTGGCGAGTAAAACTGGCAAGTAGTTTATACATTCACATATGTTTATGTTTAGTAAAAGGCAACTTGTGCTATTAGACACAAATACCTTATTTTATTTTATTTCCATCTACTGTAGCCAAAGTTGTTTTCATTCATTCATTATCCTTATCCACACTCGGGTCGCAGGGGCTGGATGTATATACTGTTTATATACATATACAGTATATACATATATATACATATATACAGTCATGATACAGTCATGGATATATATTTATACTATAGCTACAACATTGGCGGGCTACACGGTGGTGTAGTGGATAGAACAGCAAGATGTACTAAACTAAATATATATATAGTATATATATATACATATATATATACTAAAATGAACTAAAATTACAGTAAAAATGTCCATATATATATATATATGTATATATATATATATATATATATATATATATATATATGCCTTATATATAGACATTTTTACTGTAATTTTAGTTCATTTTAGTTAGTTTTGTAACCACACAATCACAATATAGTTTCAGTTAGTTTTCACTGTTGAAAAACTCTAATTTTTATTTTTATTTCAGTTAACATCAATTCTAATTTTCGTTAACTATAACAACCTTGATGTGATATGGTGTGTGTGTTTGGTTGTGATTTTAATAGATGTCACTGGTTTTACTCTGACAGCAGTGATCTTAGTATGAAACAGTCCACTTCACCTTTTTATTTTGAAGGTTCTGACCGGAAGTGCTCGGTGTGTGGTTCGTGTTGGTTGTTCGCTCTGCAGCTCAGAGAAGATGGCGGCGTTACGAGTCGTGGTGCTATCGGGGAGTGGGAGAGCCCTCCTCAACACCCCGAGGACTATCAAGACCCCCGTGGTAGGTCCATACACCACTATTATGATCCTCAACCGGGACGGAGAGTATTTAAAATAACAACCTAACAGAAAAGGGCTCCGTTAGCAGCGAGCTAAAGCTAGCCTGCTGCTAACAGAGAGGGCTCCGTTAGCAGCGAGCTAAAGCTAGCCTGCTGCTAACAGAAAGGGCTCCGTTAGCAGCGAGCTAAAGCTAGCCTGCTGCTGTCAGCGGGGTGAGACAAGGTCACTGGTGTCCCCGCGTGTTTTCAGGGTGTCACCATCAGCTGTGGCACTAGATCATCTTATATTTTATCACCATCTAAACGCAGAGATGTAGATTGTGTCAGCGACTGTGGCAAAACACGCTATAAACGTGTAAAAACCGGCTAGCCTGCTAGCATGTAGCAGGCTAGCCGGTTAGCTCCGATATGAAGTCGTGTCAGCCACCCGGCGAATGAAAAGGTCTCCTAAAATTAAACTTCTAGCTTAATTAACTGTACAGTCACTGGGATCTGTATGCTGGGGTGTGTGGGCGTAGTGTTTAATTCGTAGCATGTGTCACAGTCAGGTAAAATAACACCTCCACCGCTAAAGTAGCTGAGCTAACCAGGATGCTAACGAGTTAGCATTCCAAGGACTGAAAGGACTTCCGGTGGAGAGAGCAGCTCTACTGTCCTTCATCTCTGAGAGGACAGTCCTCTGTCTCTGACTGAGATTAGTCTGAACTGTTTATTTCACTGGTTTGTGTCTATTGGCGCTTAATGAGGCTGAGAAACTATGAAGTTAAACGTCCTGATGGTTTTTATTCAGTAATATCAGCTGTGACCCCAGAGAGGTAATGACACAGGTATAAACACTGGTCAGTAGAAGTGTGTTGTTTAAAGTGTAACTTAAGATTTTATCAGCTGATCGTCTGGAAACCTTGTAATAAAGGCTACAATTAGCACTTAATGTCTTTTAATGACCCTTCTGCTGCTTATATTTCCAGATTGCTTGTTTTTTCTGTGATGATGGCAATCAGTTTATCAGAGCAATAATTTGTTGAGCCATTTATATTTATTATATGTAATATGTCTGAGGTTTCTAAGTATGTGTCTGTATGTATATATCCTTTATTCAACCAGGTAAAAGTATCGTTGAGTGTAAAAAAATCTCTTTTCCCAGAGAGACCTGGCCAAGAAAGCAGCATAAAAAGACATTTAAATTATCATTAAGTTATCATAAACAAATAAATACAAATCCAGCCATCACAACAACACTGAAGGAGCCTCAGTAGAGACTTATAAAGAGCAGTCACACTGACCAAGGGAAGAGATTTCTTCTAAATTCACCAATTGTGATCAACTCAGACAGTTTAAAGTCCTTTTGCAGATTATTCCATGATAAAGGGGCCGAACTAAAAGCTTTCTTACCTAACTCAGTGTTGAGCCTTTTATATTTATTATTTGTAATATATGTGATGTTTCTAAGTATGTGTATTATAGTGAGTTCTTCAATGTTTTACCCATTCATGGGGTCCTTCTTTTGCTTATTTATTATTATTATTTAGTTGTAGGTATATATATATACATGTATATGTTGCAGTGGATATATGTCTTGCAAGTTAGACAGTGTGCAGGAGTCTTTTCTACACCAGATAAATATTTCACATGTTCAAATGCCTTATTTAGTCTGATCAGCAGTCACAGAACCTGAAGATGAGCAGTAAATGCAAAGTGTAAATAATTATTTGAGGTTTTATTTTCTGTTTGTCTGACTTAACAAATAATGTATGTGAAATGCAACTTGACTTATTTTAAATGTGATGGTGACTTGTCTGCTGGCACCACTTCACCATTCAAGACCCAAATGTGTAAATAGGTTACCTCCGTGTGTGTGTGTGTGTGTGTGTGTGTGTAGGGGTGCTATCATGTGATGCCTGCTGCCTGGTTACAGAAGCGCTAGTGAAGGGCACTTTCATAAGGACCACAAATATAAACACTATGAGCAAGGGCATTATAAAGAAATGCACATTGCAAATATTATATATACAGTAAAACTGTGTCTGCAGGTGAATATTTACTTTCACTGCAGTCAGCATTTGAGAATCATGTTTGTTTTTTTTTGTCCTAAACATTACTTCTATTCTTTATGGTTACTAGAGCTGAACTGATAAGTTAATGGACAAAACTATTTTGACAATATTTTAATATATTAAAGGTATTTTGCAGCAAAAATACTGGAATTTTCGATATTTAAATTATTTTTTATTTTAATAAAAGGAATCAGCTGACTAATAAATGATCTAAATAATTGTTAGGTGCAGCCCTACTTGCTTCTTAAATCTTTTCCGCCCTACGTCAAAGTGTTAACGAGAATATGTTTGATTTTTTTTTCTACATACCGACCCAAATTTTTAGAACAGGGTTTATAGAGTCGACCAGATCAGGACTGGGCTCACAGTTTTATTTCTTTCTGTAAAATTCCAGAAAATTGTCTTAAAATGTGCATCAGTGTCCATGTTTCCAGATGTTCTGTATAAACCAATATTTTAAGAAGTAATTGATTGATGTAGTGATATTTTATCCCTAAGTTTTTTTATTTTTTTATTGTTGTTTGCACTTTAAAAAAAACATACAATCGTTAATAACAGTACAAGAAACAGTAAAAGAAAATGCAGGAAAGATCAAAAAGCCCAAAGGGCTTATATACGTGACCCTCCCTCTTAAACCTATCAGTAACTATACTTTACTTAAATTACATAGCTAGATGAAAATAAGAAAATACAAACAAAATTTAAACAAAACAAATACAAAGGTGTAGAACATCTATAGGGATTTTTTGAGCTTGGTCTTAAAAGTATTTGAAGAGGAACATGATTCTGTTAGATGTTTTATGTCATTCCACTGCACCTTGATAAACAAAAGAGAATTTGGCAACAGAGGTCCTACAGAAAGGAAAATGTCAATCATTGTTTCTTCTTGTAAGATGTGCATGATAATGAGAATTAAACTCAAAGTAACTATGAAAAATGTTAGGTAAAGATGCAGGAAGGCAAATTACTTTATACATAAGAAGTGTTTTAACCCCAAATGTAAAGTTATTGGATGTCTTGACTAACTGAGTTACCATAATTTGATGATTTTCAGTAAATCACTAACTGTTGTCGTTCCTCCGTAGGCCAACATGTCCTTCGCCAGCCTGCCTCGGAACAAGAAGGTTGCCCTGACGACGCTAGGCGTGGTGACGGCCGGCGGGGCGGGGCTCGCCATGATGCTGCACCAGTCCGTTAAAGCCTCCGACCTGGAGCTCCACCCCCCCAACTACCCCTGGAGCCACGGGGGACCTCTGTCCTCGCTGGACCACGCCAGGTCAGTCAGAGGCTGAATTATTCAACCAATCGCTGCTTTTATTATACAGGTTTAGTGGAACTAAAACTAACCCATAAGAACTCAGACAGATTTATCCTTGAAGGTAAATTATCGGGGATATACCACAGACTAAGTAGACCACATAGAACACATTTCTGATGTTTAAAAAAAAAATTCTACCCCTAAATGTCAAAGATCTGTGATGCGACATATTTGTTACCTTGGGCATTTATGGAATTTATTTTAATTTTATTTATTTATTTATTTTTATTTATTTATTTTTATATTTTATTTTATTTATTTCATATTTTAATTTTGGAATTTAATTTATTTATTTTTTTTATTTTGTTTATGATATTTCTTATTTTAAAATAAATAAACTAGACACCTTTTCTGCTTACAGAAACACAAATTTGCCTTTTTTTTTGCATCTCCACAACATTTATCAAAATTGTGACCGGATAGGATAAGATTATTTTTTGTTTTATATTTGGTCAAATGTACTTTAAAATGAACAGCAGAACATATATTAATTTAAAATAATTTAAAAAGTAAAAATAATTGAGTGGCATATTACCATTTTTGTTATTGTGACAAATACGTCGCACCAGGTTTTCTATTTTTAGGTTAAAAGCCTGATGTGATGTATACGTCAAAACGATATTTTTGTTTCTTGTTTTATATTAATTTGTTCAGGAAATATGGTCAAAACAGGTTAAATGCAATACAGGACATGAACAGATTAGAATTGTTAAATGGGTTTAAATTTAGCCTCATAACAAAAATAAGCTTTTTGAAACTTTTTCACATTTCTGTTTCCAGTCACAGCCACATTTTGGTGAAGTCGCTTCTTGTCACAGTCAGTCAGTCTTGCTGAGGGACTTAATGAGTTAAAGTGAAGCATAAAGCTGAATATGAGAGCTCCTAGAACATTTAAAGTGTTTTTGTTTCACGTGTGTCACCATAGGTTCCTATGGGTTAATTTAAAGTCCATGTTCTGGCACATTTATTCCCGTTCCTCCATCAGCATTAAGTGTCTTTCTTTCTTTCTTTCTTCCTCTCCTCGCTGCAGTGTTCGTCGTGGTTACCAGGTGTATAAACAGGTGTGTTCAGCCTGCCACAGTATGGAGTACCTGGCCTTCAGGAACCTGGTGGGGGTGTCACACACAGAGGCCGAGGTCAAGGCCATCGCTGAGGAGGTGAGCTGTGGCTGAAACACAGATACAGTGCCTTGCAAAAGTATTCATCCCTCTTGGATGTTTCACCCTTTTGTTGCTTTTACACATGAAATCATGGTCGATATAATTTGGCCTTTTTAAAAAGAATTTGCAAAAAAACCCTCTTTAATATCAAAGTGAAAACAGATTTTCAGGTCACTCAGATTGTGAGGACGGCCAGCTCTAGGCAGATTTAAACAAGGTCCATACTGCTTCCATTTCTTAATGATGGTTTAACTGAACTCTTTGTGATGTCCATTGAGTTTAATTTTTTTTTTTGTAGTCATCTCCTGACTTCCACTGTTCAATGATCTTTTCTCTGAGTTACTAGAAGTGTTCTTTTGTCTTCATGTTGCAATTGTAGCAGGAATAGTGATGAACCAGAGACTGGACCTCCCAGACACATGTTTTTTTATACTACGATCACTTGACACACATCAGCTGTACTCAGCTGATCTCCATTTCACTAACTGAGACTCTGCTGCATCAACTAGCTGCAACTTTGTTGAATTAGGACAGTAACTTTAAAGGGGATGAATACTTATGCAATTATTTATTTTACCTTATAGATTTTTACTTCATTTATGCTATTTTGTAAAAATCTGTTTTCACTTTGATATTAAAGAGGGTTTTTTTGCAAATTCTTTTTAAAAAGGCCAAATTATATCGACCATGATTTCATGTGTAAAAACAACAAAAGGGTGAAACATCCAAGGGGGATGAATACTTTTGCAAGGCACTGTAAAAGCACTGTCTTAGCATTTTACACTTCATATATTTGGCCAGCAGGTGAAGACAACCAGCTGTATCTGCTGTTATACTCCATGCTTCCAGCCTCACTTTAACCTTCTAGAATACATTAAAGCACCAGCATATTACTTCTTCATGATGTGAAGACATAAAAATGAAGCAACGTGGAGCCTTCAGCCATCAGCTTCCCTCTAAAGTTCTGGCTTGAAACTCCATGCCAGATTTTTTTTGGATTATATTCGGCCAAGTAAAACCGGAAATAATGTTAAATATATTTAGTATAAAAATATAGAACTAGAGATTACCCTCATTTTACCTGTTATATGTAGCCTAATATTTGCAACCTTTATTCATATTTGCAACATTTAAAATTCTGTGTATTGAAATATAATTTTCAAGATCAGATTTTATGTTTAAGTCAGAGTTAGAAATTAATTATCAGGACATATAGGTGAGGGAACGCTGAAAAAATGTACATCAACATGGCATAGTAAAGCTTTTTTAACAGATTTTTAAAAAATGACATAATAGCGGAAGATCTCAGAGGGTTAAAGATTGTGTGTTGTATGTTCACCCGGCCAGGAAAACTGTCCGACTACTTCCCAAAGCCCTACGCTAACCCCGAGGCCGCCCGCGCTGCTAACAACGGAGCCATGCCTCCAGACCTCAGCTACATCGTCAACGCCAGGTAACAGGAAGCTCTGCAGAAAAGTCTGGATGCTGCAGAATCCACACATCCCCATATACGTATACACTACTGGTCAAAAGTTTTAGAACACACCAACTTTTCCAGAATTTAATTGAAAATGATGCAGTTTAATGTCTCAGTGTACTCTGAAATTAATGCACATTTGCAACATTTAAAATTCTTTATTGAGCATGATAGTGTTTTGAAAGTAAAAAAAGGATTCAAAATCACATTTTATGTTGGACTAAAGGACTAAAAAAAGACACAAAATGACCCAAAAAGACACCAAATGACAAAAAAAGACACAAAATGACTTAAAAAAGACACAAAATGACCAAAAAAGACACAAAATGACTAAAAAAAGACTCAAAATGACCAAAAAAAGACACAAAATGACCAAAAAAAGACACAAAATGACCAAAAAAAGACACAAAATGACAAAAAAAGACACAAAATGACTTAAAATAGACACCAAAAGACACAAAATGACCAAAAAAAGACACAAAATGACTCACCAAGACATGAAAAGAATTCAAAAATGGACAAAATAGCCCAAGACTCCATAGAGTTAAGTTGTTAACCCATTTCTTGTTCCCTGAAAAAGGCCTACTTGTATAATTCTGAAATGTACATTATTTTCCAGTTTTGGTTCAGCTTACCTTTTTTTATTTACCTCTGGCAGTTCACCACTTACCTTTGTACCCTTTCAAGCTGTTCATTTGACTTGAACTGCTTGAATTTCAATAAAAAACTGGAAAAATTGGGGTGTTCTAAAACTTTTGACCGGTAGTGTATATATATATGTTAACTTGTTGTCCCTGTGTTCCCCTCAGACATGGAGGAGAGGACTACGTGTTCAGCCTGCTGACGGGTTACTGTGAACCTCCTGCAGGAGTATCAATAAGGGAGGGTCTCTACTATAACCCGTATTTCCCCGGCCAGGCCATCGGCATGGCCCCGCCCATCTACAACGAGGTGCTGGAGTTTGATGACGGTGAGTAAAGATGCAACGTGGACATACAGTCATGGAAAAAATTATTAGACCATTGTGTTCTTCAGTTTCTTGTTCATTTTAATGCCTGGTACAACTAAAGGTACATTTGTTTGGACAAATATAATGATAACAATAAAAATAGCTGATAAGAGTTTAATTTAAGAGCTGATATCTAGACATTTAACATGGTTTTATTCATATAAACCAAAATCATTATCATTGTGTGTGTGTGTTTTCACAGGAACTCCTGCCACCATGAGCCAGGTGGCTAAAGATGTGTGTACGTTCTTGAGGTGGGCCGCTGAGCCAGAGCACGACCAACGCAAACGCATGGGACTCAAGGTACCACACACACACACACACACACACACACACATGCATGCACAAAGAGACACAAAATGACGAAAAAAGACACAAAATAACAAAAAAAAGACACAAAAACAGACACAAAATGACAAAAAAAGACACAAAATAACAAAAAAGGAGGTTCGAATTAATTTCGAACCTCCATCCAGTCTGGCAACCAGAGAGGTTTCTTAGCCCTGTTTTAGGATCCAATCACAGAGCGGGGAGGGACGGCAAGACGATGACGCGTACTACTCGGCAGACAGAAGCTTGTAGTTTTGTAGTTTTCTTACGGATCCAACATGGCTGCTGCAGACGCAAAACTCTCTTTAGCTATAGATGGTGTTTTAAATAGTTTAGAGCCAAAGTTGAAAGGCGAAAGGTCTCTCAGCGGCTCCGCTGTCCCCCGGCTCATAACGGTGCGTTCAGACCGGACGCATAGCGAATATTTCGCGCGACAAGATTACATACAAAGTCAATGCAAACACGCGAATAGACGCGAATTTTTGCCGGCGGCGCGAATCGCGGGTTTCGCGCGACGCGAATGCCGCGATTGACGCGAATGTCGCGGCGCGAATGAAACAACGCGAATTCGCGTGAGTTCAATAAATTCAACTTTGGCGAAATATTCGCGTGACGCTGTGTCGGGACAGCCTATCAGCGTTGAGATTCTGGACGACAGTGTCCGAGATACAAACATGAGAGAGAGGAGAAAAGAGGCAGGAAGGAGGAGTGGGTCGGCAGGAGGGAAAAAGGTGGAAGTACTCTGCGGTCCTCTCTCCGTGCTGAGTGCGCCTCCGGATGATGTCACTCACCCAGACACGACGGCGTGTTTTCCGACGTATCTCGGACTTCCAGAGCAGGTACAGGGACGCTATGCTTGTCATGGTTGATGACAGAATGAAATGGAGGCAATTATTTGGCGCTAAATAGTCTCTTGGGCGAAAATTCGCATCGCGTTACTCGCGCGAGTGACGCGAATTAAATTCAATTCTCGCGCATCAACTCGCGCGAGTAACGTGACGCGAAAATTCGCTACGCGTCCGGTCTGAACACACGGTAACGCCGCAAATCACCGGCGCTACTGGTGATTTGCGGCGTTACGAGCCGGCGGTCACCGCGGGTGATCTGGCTCCGAGCCGGGGGACAGCGGAGCCCCCAGAGACCCCCAGCAGCTTGTTTATTGCCCATAAAATCAGTGGATGTGTGGCTGAATGACATGAGGGGGAATAAAGCGTGAAAATAAATAATCTTGCAGAAAGCGAGAACTGGAGAAGCAAAGCAGCAGCAACACTCTCTCACAGACACACACACAACAAACATCCATCTCTGTTGCTCTACTACGTCATCTGGTATAACTGATCTGATTGGCTAAGAGCTACCTACAGACGCTTTGATAGACATTCTAAGCGTCCAATAAACGGCTCCGGAGGATCGTAAACCACACCTCCTCTACGGAGAAATGAACGGCTGGTTGCCAGACTAATCTCATTTGAGATTAGTCTGGTGTTAGCCAGGCTAAAAAAAAAGGACACAAAATGACCAAAAAGACACAGAAGACAGAAAATGACGAAAAAAGACAAAAAATAGACACAAAGAAGACACAAAAATACGTGAAAAGGATTCAAAAATGGACAAAATAGTCCCAGACTCCATAGAGTTAATCTCCATCAGATAATTGTATAAATCTCCTTTAACGTGCTGATGAAGGAGTTTCTGTAAATCTGAGATGGTGGAACGAGTGTCAACATGTATTTTGCTGTGATATTAATATTAATCTCTCCGTTAATTAATTAATCTTTCTCGTCTCCAGTTGCTGCTGGGCTCCGTGATCCTGGTCCCTCTGATCTACTACATGAAGAGACACCGATGGTCCGTGTTGAAGAGCAGGAAGATCGCCTACAGGCCTCCCAAGTAAACCCAACCAACAACCCCTCGCTGGGTCTAGAACCAACAACCCCTCGCTGGGCCTAAAACCTCCAGAGAGCTGCGTCCAACAACCCCACAACCCTCGGCTCACAGCAGCACACGGACAAGAACCACTGACAAACACACACAGGCCTTCCTCAGACGGGCTAAAGAAAGAAATAATAAGAGAATATATGATACGTTTATTTACAGAAGAAGAAGAATGTTTGCTTTGTAGTTGTTAGAACAAACCGTGTGTCTGGAGAGTTGTGGCGTTTTTGAACGCAGCCTCCTCAAAGTTTGTTTGTTGGATCTGCATCGAGTTAAAACCGGCAGCAGTTCAGGTCTCCACATCTCGTATCAGACACTCTAAATAATCGGCCGGCGAGTCGACCGACTGCCCGTCTTTGTAAGATACTTCAATAAAATCACAAACGGCTGAAATGGTTGTAAGATGCTGCGTGTTAATCCATCCTGGTCCCTGTTGAAGCCGCTCAGTGGATGCAATGCAACCTCTGTTTTACTGTACAAAATAAATTATGTTAAAGGTAACTTCTCTGTGTGGCACTTTTTGTTTCCACTAGACGTTAAACACACACACACACACACACACACACACACCAATGTTTATTGCTGCCTGTGGCGTTCTGATTTGCAGATTCTCCATCAATGCTTTGTCATGTAAATATTTAATAAACTGATGAATGAAACAAACTTTATCGGGTATTTGTCCACCTCCAGAGTGAATTGTTACTTTGAAAATGTTGGAACTAGAAAAAAAGACACAAAAACAGACACAAAATGACCAAAAAAGACACAAAATAACAAAAAAAGACATAAAATGACTAGAAAAAACACACAAAATAAAAAAAGACAACAGACACAAAATGACAAAAAGACACAGAAGACAGAAAATGACTAGAAAAAGACACAAAATAACAAAAAAAAGACACAAAATGACGAAAAAAGACACAAAATAACTAAAAAAAGACACAAAATGACTAGAAAAAAGATACAAAAACAGACACAAAAGGACAAAAAAGACACAAAATGACTAGAAAAAAAGACACAAAAACAGACACAAAAGGACAAAAAAGACACAAAATAACAAGAAAAAGACACAACAGACACAAAATGACCAAAAAATAGACACAAAGAAGACACGAAAGTACACGAGTCATACAAAGTATGAATCAAATCATTCCTTTTTCTGTCTGTATTTCACAAAACTGCACGGAATAATAGTTAAGTCACAAAAGTTGACAGCTTTTATTGTTTTAGAATAAAACCTGACACATGCCTTAAAAATAATTTAATTTTCAACATGTACAAGCAGCATATGAATATTTTATTCTAACCAGAATATTACCTTTAAACTCTTGCAGCTCTTCAAAATATAACTTTAGATATTTGTGCAAACACAACACTGTGTTTCTACAGGTGCATTTCAATAAATTACAATATAGAAAGTTTATTTATGTCAGTAATTAAATTCAAAATGTGGAAATAATATAATATATATATTATATAGATCCATTAAACACAGAAATAAGATTTCATGTCTTAATTTATTTAATTTCTTCTCATAATGATTATGGCTTACATTTTAATTAGACCTAAAATTCAGTGTCTCAAAAATGTTTTAATATTACAAAAGACCAATTTTAAAAAGTATGTTTAATATGTAAATGTTGTCCTCTGAAGAGCATGTCATCTATATCAGCTGTTCTCAACCTTGGGGTCGGGACCCCAATTGGGGTCGTGAGATGATTTCTGGGGGTCGCCAAATCATTTTTGGTCATTTTGTGTCTTTTTTTTAGTAATTTTGTGTCTTTTTTGGTCATTTTGTCTCTTTTTTTTTGTCATTTTGTGTCTTTTTTGGTCATTTTGTGTCTTTTTTTGGTCATTTTGTGTCTTTTTTTTGTCATTTTGTGTCTTTTTTTTGTCATTTTGTGTCCTTTTTTTGTCATTTTGTGTCTATCTTTGGGTAATTTTGTTTCTTTTTTGGGTCATTTTGTGTCTTTTCTGGTCATTTTGTCTCTTTTTTGGTAATTTTGTTTCTTTTTTGGTCATTTTGTGTCTTTTCTGGTCATTTTGTGTCTTTTTTTATCATTTTGTGGTCAATTTGTGTCTTTTTTGGTCATTTTGTTTCCTTTTTTAGGTAGTTTTGTTTCTTTTTTGGGTGATCTGAACTGTGCGTGTGAGATTGTGTTCAGTGAGTGGGGGTCACGGACAACATGCATGTTAAATTGGGGGTCGCGACTCAAAAAGGTTGAGAACTACTGCTCTATATGACTCAATACTTGGTTGTGGCTGTTTGACTTGAACTACTGGAAATGGACTTTTACACCATATTCTAATTCATTGAGACGCTCCTGTATTATGAGACTAAACATAATCCAAGAAGCTTCTGTAGAGTTAAAGATAAGTCATTTTAAAGGCTTTTAATGCGACTATCTGTCTGTCTTATAGCCTGACAGAAACCTTCTGTGTTAATATCTTCAGTGGGTTCACATTTACAGTGTTAAAGTACGGGAACAGCCTCTCATTAAAGGTGTGTGTGAAGGTGTGTATGTGTGTGTTAGTGTCCGGGTCAGAAAATGTCAGATTGCCTTTTTTCCAGTCCAGATGAACTCTGATCCTCTGGAGCTTCTTCACTGAGAGAACAGAGGAGGGGTCTGATAGGGAGCGAGCTGAGTATTCACCGTTCAGGAACCCCGTCCTCCATAAACCACTCGGATGTTTCCCTTTCTTCTGGACCGATTCTGCCGCCACGCCGACAAACCAGGCGGCGCTGTCTCCAACCTCAACGTCCCAGCTGTGAGTCCCAGAGTCAAAACCCTCAGAGCCCAGAACAATACGGAACGTATCAAACCTCTCCGGATTATCAGGACGCTTCTGTTTCTCTCCAAACCTCAAACTAATCAGATCTTCAGACAGGAGGAGTTCTGGATGAGCAGTGTTTGGATCCAGAATCACAGGAGTGTAGGAGACCATCTCCTTCATCTTGTCCCAGATGTTGTAGGTCAGGTTGCCCAGGTGTTTGGCCACATCTATCAGAGCTCCTGAGAGCAGCTGTGGATCCTCCAGCAGGGGGCGCTGCTGGACTCTTTCCACTGCAGCCTTGTAGTTCTGCAGGAATGAGACGTGTTCAGCTCTCAGCTCCTCCTCTGTGGCTCTGATTGTGTCTGAAAGAGCTGCTATCTCTCTGCTCAGAGCCTCAATCTTCTCCTTCATCACCTGACTCTTCTGCTCCTCTTCCTCCCTCAGAGCAGAGATCCTGGCCTCCTCTTCCTCTTCTAGAAACTGGTGAAGCTTCTTAAACTGATCCTTAATCTGCCTCTCTGTGTGTCGGGCCTGGACCTGAATGTGTTCTGCTGTTTGATCACAGTTTCCTTTCACATGCTCAAAGATTTTCAGTTTCTCCTGTAAGGGCTTCAGGGATTTCTGCAGCTCCTTCCTGTGATTCTGTGCAACTTCAGTAATCGGTCTGAATTTGTGTCCCGCGTGTGTTTGTGAATGCAGACAGACGAGACAAACTGGCTGCTGATGGTTCATGCAGAAGACTTTGAGTTTCTCAGAGTGCAGACTGCAGACCGGCTCTGACTCTGCTGCAGCTCTCTGGTCTCTCTTCAGTGAGAACGCCTCACACAGCTTCTTTAACACCAGGTTACACGGCGGCTCATTCCTCGATGATCTCCTCTTACAGACTGGACACTCCTGGAGCTGTTTCTCTGACCACCAGTTCCTCAGACAGTCTTTACAGAAGCTGTGGCTGCACGACAGCACTACAGGATTTTTAAAGATGTCCCGGCAGACGGGACAGGAGAGGTCCTCCTCTGATCCGGAAAGCATTTTCTCTCTGAGTGAACCTGGAGAAAAAAAACAACAACAGACAGAAAACACAGTCAGTCACTTGGGAGACTTAGTTTCACTTTGACTTGTGTTTTAAAACTCACATTCAGAGCAGCTTTAACCCTCACGACTTCTTCATGACGTCAGAAAAAGACACAAAATGACTAGAAAAAAGACACAAAATGACCATAAAAGACACAGAAGACACAAAATGACAAAAAAGAGAGACAAAATGACAAAAAAGACACAAAATGACTAGAAAAAAAGACACAAAATGACCAAAAAAGACACAAAATGGCTTCAAAAAGACACAAAATGACCAAAAAAGACACAGAAAGACACAAAATGACTTCAAAAAGACACAAAATTACCAGAAAAAAGACACAAAATGACCAAAAAAGACACAGAAGACACAAAATGACCAGAAAAAAGACACAAAATTACCAAAAAAGACACAAAATGACTTCAAAAAGACACAAAATGACCAGAAAAAAGACACAAAATGACCAAAAAAGACACAGAAGACACAAAATGACTAGAAAAAAGACACAAAATGACCAAAAAAGTCAGAAAATAGACACAAAATGACTAGAAAAAAGACACAAAATGACCAAAAAAGACACAGAAGACACAAAATGACAAAAAGAGAGAGACAAAATGATAAAAAAAATACACAAAATGACAAAAAAGACACAAAATGACCAGAAAAAAGACACAAAATGACAAAAAAGAGAGACAAAAAAAGACACAAAATGACAAAAAAGACACCAAAAAACTAAAAAAAAGACACGAAAAGGATTAAAAGATGGACAGAATAGTCCAAGGCTCCATAGAGTTTAGCGACAGAATGATTATGTTCCTTCCCTCTGTGTGATCTGATGATGAATGCTGCTCTGATGAGGAAGAAGAACAGATTTACTGACGTTTCTCAGGTGAGTCAGTGACAGTAAAGGGTGGAGCTTCATAGTTTCATGTTACTGTAATACTGACAGGGTGAATCAGTCTACCAACATATCACCACCAGGTAGTCACGCAACACCTCGACCAGCCTCCACCAGGGGAATAGAACAAACTCACAGTAATATTACCTCACTGTTAAATATAAAATGTTAAACTGGTTTAACCTGATTATTGAGGGCTGAGTAGCGAAACTTGTGGTTGCTTAATGTGACATTATTGAGATATTTTTATCCAGTATAACTCTTCTTACCCTATGAAAAAAAGGTGTTAATGCTTCTGTAATTACCACACTGCAAAAAAAAAATCACGTTACTTTTACAGAAAAAAAAAGCAGCTGTGGTTACAAGAATAATTCTGCAGAAAATACAGTACAACAACTTTACAGAACAACTTGTAAATTTTACTGGTATTCAGTTTACAGTAAATAATAACTGAATGATGAGCATATACAGTATATATATATATAGAGAGAGAGAAATTAATTAGATAAAATAAATAAAAATAAAGTTAGGTAAGATAAAATAAAATTTAAAAAAAGTAAATAATAATAATAAAAAGTTAAAAAAAATTCTAGATAAAAAAATTGAAAACAATAAAGAAATAATTAAAAAGTAGAGCATGATAATATATATATATATATATATATATATATATATATATATATACATATATATTATCTAGCTTTTTTTAATTTTTATTGTTATTATTTACTTTTTGTTTTTTATTTAATTTTATATGTATGTATTCAAGTAAGAGTCAAATTAAAAAGATAAGTCTTATTTTAAGAATGAATTATGGCCTTTACTGCCCCTTATAAAGCTGCTTCCTATATATATATATATATATATATATATATATATATATATATATGTTTTATTATATATATTATAGCATGAAAAAATTATCTATTATCTAGCTTTTTAAAAACTTTTTATTGTTATTTTTATTTACTTTTTGCCTGCATCCAGTGTTTCCTCACTGCTCCATGTTGAGATGGATTTGTAAGTATATATATATATATATATATATATATATATATATATATACATATATATATATACTTATAAATAGTAGCAAATAAATAAAAAAAGACAAAATGTTGTAACACTAAGAAGCAAAATCAGAAAAATCTTTAAAAATGGTTCAAGTAAAAGTCAAATTAAAAAGATAAGTCTTATTTTAAGAATGAATTATGGCCTTTACTGCCCCTTATAACCCTTATAAAGCTGTTTCTCCCTTGTTTCTACTCTTTATAATGATCTTATCATGTGATTCTGAGAGAGAAAAGCAATAAATGTGTTTCCTAGAAGCCTCCTCAGCTCCTCTCTCTGCCTGGAGTCCTTCCTCTCAGCCTGCAGGCGTCTCGTCATCACATCCGTCTGCTTTTCTTTCAGGATAAATAAACAAGTGTGCGGTTGGTTTAAAGCTGCTTCATTAGCAGATAATCTGCTGGTGAAAAGCTTTCTTCCTCCTGCTGCTTCAACCTGCATTCACGCGCTACCAGCTTCATCTGCATCACAACACACACAGATTAGGCTAATAGCATTAGTGGATCTCAGCGGATCATTATTATTGCCTTCATTATCATTATTACTATTATTATTATTAGATTAAACTCACAGCCACAGGCTCCTAACAGAAGGATGGATGTATTTTTTTTAGTGTGAAAACTAAACTGATTTTCTACTTTGGTAATTCAGAAGAAAAGGGCAGATTTATGCTTTGTGTTGGTGTGACACTGGTTTAGTTTTTAAAAAGGCTCCTCTTCCTAATCTCTCATACACTCCTACGGAGAATCACATGAGGGAAAACTCATATAAATACAAACACATAAGATGTTTTTTGTCTCCTGCAAAGTTTGCAAACACTCTTTTTTTCTGCAGAAACTTAAGTAAACTGAAATTTAAATATTCTGTCTCTCTCTCAGCAGAGATTAGCTGCTGGATGGAACCTCGGGGAACCTCATTCACATGGAAAACCAGTTCTTAATTCTAATTGGTGGCCAGTGTAAATCCTCCACTCCCATTTAAAGCAGTTTGTCTTCCTGCTGCTTCACATGGACCTCAGACTGGAGACTGGAGACGCCTTTCAGCCTCTCAGTGACACTGAACCAGAACCAGAAGCAGCTGATGGAGGTTTTTCCTTCCACGCTGAAGTCAGAGTAACTTAGTTTTGGGTGCTTTTCCTGCTTTATTGATCAGTTATAGTTCAATCATTATGATGGCGTCCACTGTGACATCAGACAGCAGGCTCCAGTTCTCCATAGATCGGATCCTGGGTCTGGAGCTAGAACCACCTGGAAGCTGCCTGAAGATCCACCGACCCTGGACAGGTGAGGGCCGGACAGGTAGTGGCTTTAGTGTGATTTCACGTGACTTCAACTTTTTTCTCATTATTTTGACTATTTTTGTCATTATTTTGACTTTGTTTCATGATTTCGACTTGTTTTTCTCACTTCTACCTTTTTTTCTTGTGACTTCAACTTTTTTTCTCATTATTTTGACTTTTTTTCATGATTTGGACTATTTTTCTCATTTTGAATCATTTCTCGTGACTACGACTTTTTTTTTCTCATTTTGACATTTTCTTGTAACATCAACTTTTTTCTCGTTATTTAGACTTTGTTTCGTGATTTGTTTTTATCATTTTTACCTTTTTTTCATGTGACTTTTTTCTCATGACTTCAACTTTTTTCTTTTCATTTTGACATTTTCTTGTGACTTTCTCATCATTTTGACTTTTTTCATGATTTTTGGCTATTTTTCTCATTTTGAATAATTTCTTGTGACTTCAACTTTTTTTCTCATTACTTTGACCTTTTTCCATGATTTCAACTTTTTATCTCATTTTGACTTTTTTCCATGATTTCAACTTTTTTCTTTTGATTTTGACAATTTCTTGTGACTTCAACTTTTTTTCTCGTTATTTTGATGATTTTATTGTTATTTTGAGAAGTTAGTTTTTTTTTACTGATAAAACACCTGATATATGCCTCTTACTGTAATGCTGCAGAATGTTTTCAGATATATACATTTGTCTCATTATTTTCTGCTTGTTTGGTGTCATGCATTTAGGTTATTTATGTCAGAATTTAAATTTACCCCTAGGGGTTCATACAACACAAGCAACGATCCAGTCATGGAAAAAAATATTAAACCACCATTGTTTTCTCCAATTTCTTGTTCATTTTAATGCCTGGTACAACTAAAGATACATTTGTTTGGACAGATATAATGATAACAACAAAAATAGCTGATAAGAGTTTAATTTAAGAGCTGATATCTGGACATTTAACATGGTTTTATTGATAATGATTTTGGTTATTATCAAGAAAACCATGTAAAATGTCTAGATATCAGCTCTTAAATTAAACTGGCTGATATTAGCCCATTAAAATGTATTTAGGCTTTTAATTGATAATAATATGTATAAATGTTTCAGATCCAAGACATAATTTGATTAAATGTTGTGAGAAAGAAAGAACAGATAATTTGTCATATTTTCATTATAAAAAGGTGTCTAATGTGTTCTTTCATTCATGTAATTTTTTTCCACAGAGATCGGAGCAGAGAAGGAGAACAGAGGGAATGTTTTGTGCTCTAAGCAACAACATCGTTATCAACAACAACAACAACAACCTCAACAACAACATCAGCAGCTGAACTCTCCCAGACCGTCATCAAACTGGTACATCGGACGCAGACCACGGACCGCCTTCACCAACAGCCAGGTAATCAATCAATCAATCAATCAATCAATCAATCAATCAATCAATCAACCAATCAATCAATCAATCAATCAATCAATCAATCAATCAATCAATCAATCAATCAATCAATCAGTAATTCAGGCAAATTCATCCGAGGAAGGAATTTTATATGTCATGGAAGTTAAAGAGGAAATGCCTCTTAATCTGTGTGTGTGTGTGTGTGTGTGTGTGTTCTTGTACTTCCTACAAAGTGAGGACCGGAAAATGTTTTCAACTAACAGAGTGAGGACATTTTTGCAAAATGAGGACATTTCGGCCGGCTTTTTTGAGATTTCAGACTATTAGAAAAAACTAAAACTAATAAAAACTAAACTAAAACTTAACTAAAAAAACTAAACTAAAACTAAAACATTTGTTTTTTTAAATAATACTAAACTAAAACTAGCAAACTCACTATAAAAACTATTTAAATTATTATTAGTGAATTCCCTTGCAAGGTTATAATAGCTTTTTTTTTCATTAGTTTTAGTTTTAATTTCGTTGTGATTTTTTGTTTTCTAATCCAGTTAGTTTTAATTAAATAATAATAATATAATGTTACAATGAGGGTCCTCACAAAGATAGAAGTATAAGAGTGTGTGTTTTTATTAGTTTTAGTGTTAGTTTCAGTTTTTCTGTAATGGGCTATGTGTTGGTGCCAGATTCAAAGAGGTCATAATAAATGTTTCCTTTATTTCCTTTGGTTTATCATCTCAGCCCAATAAGGTTATTAACTCTTATATTTCTGAGTGTTTTTAATAATTGTTCTAGTGTAAACATCCCAGTCTCAGTAAACATATTTACATTGTGTTCCTGCAGGTTCACTATCAGAATCCTCTTTCTAATAGAAACACTGGATTATGAATGAAAAAAGTTGACAAAGATGAAAACGAAAGACATTTTCACTATAATTTTAGTTCGTTTTAGTTAGTTTTGCAACCACAAAATACAGCTTCGGTTAGTTATCGTTTTTAAACTCTTTTATTTCAGTTAAGAAAGAAAATGTATTGTGAAGTCTAGTTTCCATGAAGTATAATGAGCTTGGTGTGTGCAGGTGAGCGTGCTGGAGACGGTGTTCCAGGTGAACTGTTATCCAGGCATCCAGCTGAGGGAGCAGCTGGCCGCCAGGCTGCAGCTGGACGAGGACAGGATACAGGTCGGTACCGCTCCTCTGTTCTAACTTCTTTAACCAATTTAACCTTCTGGAGTCCACGAAAGCACCAGAAGTTTCCATGTTTCCATCCATAGTGCTTCAACTCTTTTTCAGCAAAGGTTAAAACCACCTTGACTAAGTCTAAGATGATTTTACTAAAGTTTTTGCAGAGATTTTTTTAGAATTTTGCAGTGTGCATTCAGCAGTTCAATGCATTTTTAATGCAATCTTTTGTGTTAGACACAAAATGACCAAAAAAAAGACACAAAATGACTAAAAAAAGACACAAAATGACTGAAAAAAGACACGAAATGACAAAAAAAAGACACAAAATGACTAAAAAAAGACACGAAATGACTAAAAAAAAGACACAAAATGACTAAAAAAAGACACAAAATGACCAAAAAAAGACACAAAATGAGAAGACAAAATGACCAAAAAACCCAAACAGCAGACACAAAATGACTAAAAATGACTGACTGTCTTAAGTTTAATTTTTATCCAGTTTTAAACATTTTTTATGATAAAACTCAGAGATCTTGGTCATTTCTAACTATATATTTAAATTAGATGAAGCATTTTTATCTTTCGACTCCTGAATCTTAAGTTATCAGGAAAAAAAGCTGAGCAGGCATTCATTTAATATTACTTCCTTCTGATCCTGCCTCCATCCAATTTAAGTAATTATGTAAAAATGGTTCCCTGAGGCTCACACAGGGAATACAGCTGCTTTGTTTTACACCTAAAATAAGGAAAAAAGGGGGAAATCCTGAGTAAAACAGTATGAAATAAAGAAGAAAGACGGTAAAACATGACAGCATGTTGTGTTTAAAGACGTATTATGGCATCGCTTGTCTACCTGCACTCTTCAATTAATTCGTAATTTTTTTTTTTTAATTGTTTGTTTGTTTTTCTTTTCTTTTGTTTTTGAACTGTAATTATGTATATCCATTGTGAAGCACATTGAGTCTGCCTTGTGCATGAAATGCGCTCTATAAATAAAGTTGAATTGAATTGAATTGAATAAATTAATTTTCTTCTCTCTCAGATCTGGTTCCAGAACCGGCGGGCCAAGCTGCGGCGTTCCCTCAGAGAAACCCGTCTGCAGCTGGTTCAGACGGCCGTGGCCGACCTCGGGGTCCGGCAGGAGGTCATAGGTCACCTGAAGGCCAATCAGGATGCAGGAGGCGACCTGCAGCTCGCCCAGCGGATCGCCTCCCGCCTGCAGCTGGAGGAGGAGGAGGAGGAGGAGAGGAAGTGATGCTGAAGAACACTTCTGAGTTTCTGTGGAAAAACAAACGCTGATGAATTAAAGTCACAGTTTGCTGCCTTTTGTCTTGAAGATCAAACTTTGTTATCAGATCTTCTCTGGGTCTGTTTGTGTTTTTAAGTGTCTTAATATGTGAATAGGTTTCTTTTCTTTAAGCTGTACAAAGTATAATTAAAATAATTAAGGTATTTGAAACTTGTGTCTCTCTCTTCATGATTTCATTGGAAGTCATTAAAAGTTTGAAAACAAAAATAAAGGCATCTCTACAGACATAGCTACAACTCAAACAAATACATACATACATACATATATATCTATATCTATATCTATATAAATATATACATATACACATAAACATATATTCACACATATATATATACATATATACATATATATATGTATATATGTACATATACATATATATGTATATATATGTATAATCCATTACTGACCATTTCAATGAGTATTTAGTGAAATATATCTATATATCTATATATATATACATATACATATATACATTTATATATATATACACATATATGTATATATATATGTACTCCATTACTGACCATTTCAATGAGTATTTAGTGAAATATATATATACGCATATATACATATACATATATATATATCTATATATACACATATATATATACATACATATATACATATGTATACATATACATATACATATATACAGATATATATATATATATATACACACCCCATTACTGACCATTTCAATGAGTATTTAGTGAAATATATATATATACATATATACATTTACATATATACTTATACATATACATACATATATATATACATATACATACATACATATATATGTATATATATATATATACACTCCATTACTGACCATTTCAATGAGTGTTTAGCGAAATATATATATACATATACATATCTATCTATCTATATATATATATATATATATACACACACATATACATATAAAAAATGCATGTTAAATATGTATATATATATTAACATGCATTTTTGATGACAAGTCAATTATCCTCATTGATCCTGATCTGTGAGGTAAAGAACACCATTTCACTAAATACTCAATGAAATGGTTATGAAGCTATTAATGAAAAATAAACAAAGTTTATTGGGATTTTTTTTCAAATTTCTGGCACTTTTGGATAATGAAACATGCTCAAATTGACCCACGAGCATTATTTCAGTTCCTGAGAAACGAACACATTGTTTCAACGCAGGACTTTTACCTGTAAATGACGTTTTCACGTTTTATTCCGTCCCGTAAAAAAAAAGGAAAAAAAAGAAAAAAAACCTGTAAAAATTACGCGGCCGGCGCTGATTGGCTGTACGTGCCTCCGTGCGTGTCCCGGAAGTGAAGGCGGTGGACTGATGTGTGTCAGGAGGAGTGCAGGAATCTGTCGGTAACATTTGTGTTCAGCGGCGGTTTTCTGCTCCAGAAGATGGACTCTTTCAATAAACTGAAGCAGTTTGACGCTTATCCCAAAACTCTGGAGGATTTCAGGGTGAAGACGTGGGGAGGAGCGACCGGTGAGACGCTTTAATTATCTACCTGTTAGCTGCTGCGGCTAACAACAAGGCTAACTGCACATTTACTGCTTTTAACTATCAAATATATCAAACACACCAAGTTACAGTGGAAACATGGTGTTAGTAGAACTCAGTGAGCCTGGTTAGTAGCAGGATAAACACGTTTAACTGCTTCAGTCTCACAGTAGAGCCACTAATCAACCAGGCTGGAGACAGAAAGGCAAATATAGAACATTTTAAAATGAAATGTTTGTGATATTATCTCATGTTGTGGTGTTTTTACTCATTTAAACGTTTAGAAACCATGAGACATTTATATTTCTTGGGCAGTTTTACAAATAATGCTGCTGTGGTTTGAGATTCTGGAAGAAATCTAAATAAATGAATAAAAAGGGAAATGAATTGGAGAAAGTAAAGATAAATCAGAGGTTAAAAATAACATTTTAGACTTTAGTGTTACAGAAGCACAGAAATAAATTAGAGGTAAGAAAGTACAATATATTTTGGTACTAATTGTAAGCCTGAACAACAGCAGAATATAGACATTAAAATGTTGTTATATAATAGTAGAGCCACAAATCAACCAGGCTGGTGACAGAAATAGATCATAGAACAGAATATAGAACATTTTAAAATGAAATGTTTGTGGTATATTCTAATGTTCTGCCGTTTTTACTCATTTAAACGTTTAGAAACCATGAAACATTTATAATTCTGGGGCAGTTTTACAAATAATGCTGCTGTGGTTTGAGAAATCTAAATAAATGAAAAAAATCTGAGTAAATAAATACATAAAAAGGGAAATGAATTGGAGAAAGTAAAGATAAATCAGAGTTTAAAAATAAATTAGAGGTAAGAAAGTCTAATACTTTTTGGTACTAATTGTAAGCCTGAACAGCAGCAGAATATAGACATTAAATCTTTATAATATGATAGTAGTGCCACAAATCAACCAGGCTGGTGACAGAAAGGCAAATATAGAACATTTTAAAATGAAATGTTTGTGATATTATCTCATGTTCTGGCGTTTTTACTCATTTAAACGTTTAGAAACCATGAAACATTTATAATTCTGGTGCAGTTTTACAAATAATGCTGCTGTGGTTTGAGAAATCTAAATAAATGAAAAAAATCTTAATAAATAAAAAGGGAAATTAATTGGAGAAAGTAAAGATAAATCAGAGTTTAAAAATAAATTACAGGTAAGAAAGTACAATACTTTTTGGTACTAATTGTAAGCCTGAACAGCAGCAGAATAGACATTAAACTGTTATAATGTAAGTAGTTATAACAGTAGTTGTGTAGTAGTGCCACAAATCAACCAGACTGGTGACAGAAAGGCAAATATAGAACATTTTAAAATGAAATGTTTGTGATATTATCTCATGTTCTGGCGTTTTTACTCATTTAAACGTTTAGAAACCATGAAACATTTATAATTCTGGTGCAGTTTTACAAATAATGCTGCTGTGGTTTGAGAAATCTAAATAAATGAAAAAAATCTGAGTAAATAAATACATAAAAAGGGAAATTTATTGGAGAAAGTAAAGATAAATCAGAGGTTAAAAATAACTAGAGGTAAGAAAGTACAATATTTTTTGGTACTAATTGTAAGCCTGAACAGCAGCAGAATATAGACATTAAATATTTATAATATGATAGTAGTGCCACAAATCAACCAGGCTGGTGACAGAAAGGCAAATATAGAACATTTTAAAATGAAATGTTTGTGATATTATCTCATGTTGTGGTGTTTTTACTCTTTTAAACGTTTAGAAACCATGAAACATTTATAATTCTGGTGCAGTTTTACAAATAATGCTGCTGTGGTTTGAGATTCTGGAAGAAATCTAAATAAATGAAAAAAATCTTAATAAATTAATTAATTAAAAGGGAAATTAATTGGTGAAAGTAAAGATAAATCAGAGGTTAAAAATAACAGATTAGAGGTTAGAAAGCACAATACTCTTTGGTACTTATTGTAAGCCTGAACAGCAGCAGAATATAGACATTAAAGTGTTATAATATAATAGTAGAGCCACAAATCAACCAGGCTGGTGATAGAAAGGCAAATATAGAACATTTTAAAATGAAATGTTTGTGATATTATCTCATTTTGTGGCGTTTTTACTCTTTTAAACGTTTAGAAACCATGAAACATTTATATTTCTGGTGCAGTTTTACAAATAATGCTGCTGTGGTTTGAGATTCTGTAAGAAATCTAAATAAATGAAAACAATCTTAATAAATAAATCAATAAAAAGGGAAATTAATTGGAGAAAGTCAAGATAAATCAGAGGTTAAAAATAACAGATTAGTCATTAGTGTTACAGCAGCACAGAGAGAAATAAGAGGTAAGAAAGTATAAATATTTTTTGGTATTAATTTGATGTTGTAAGCCTGAACAGCAGCAGAATAAAGACCAAGAGGCATAAATCAACCAGGCTGGTGATAAAAAGGCAAATATAGAACATTTGAAAATGAAATGTAGTAATATTATCTAATGTTCAGGCGTTTTTACTCATTTAAACGTTTAAAAAACATGAACATGTTACAGTTTTACAAACCATGCTGCTGTGGTTTTACATTCTGGAGGCAAATAAATAAAAAATGCTTAATGAATAAATAAAAAGAGGAAATTAAACATATAACACTTTATTTAAACTCGTAAGGCACTGAGGTTTCCTTCATTTACAGTGACGACGAGTACATTTACAAACAGAACAGAAATACAAATTCAGAATACAGATAACAGACAAGATTAATAAATAAGTAAAAATGCTGACCAAAAGTAAAAATTATCAAAGCTGAAAACAAACTAACTAACTAAGCAAAAAAGTGGGGAAAGTAAAGATAAATCAGAGGTTAAAAATAACCGATTAGACTTTAATAGTGTTGCAGCGGCACAGAGAGAAATAGAGGTAAGAAAGTACAATATTTTTTTATATTAATTTGATGTTGTAAGCAAGTTATTAGACATTTAACTGTTCTAATATAAAAGTAGAGCCATAAATCAACCAGGCTACTGATAAAAATGTAATCATATAACCTGAAAAACAGATTTTTATGTATGAAATGTTTGTAATATTATCTAATGTTCTGGTATTTTTACACATTTAAACATTTAAAAACCCCAAAATATTTACATTACTTGGGCATTTTCAGATTCTAGAGGCAAATAAATAATATGATTATTATTATTATTATAATTATTTGATGTACTTTTCTTTAGTATTTACCCCACTACATTTCTGAGGAAAATATGTATATAAATACTCCACTACATTCATTCATGAGCAACAGTTTCTTTTCAGATTTAAATTAATATAAAAAAAAACTTTTCACAAATATAATACAGTAATTATATATATAATGTATTGTTATAATTTATTCTGTGGACCACTCTGCTTTTATTTTGGCACTCTAAGTATATTTTGATGCCGATACTTTTTGCACTTAATTTTGAATGCATGTACTTTAACTTGTAACATATGATTTAAAAGAGGGATTTGTTCTTTAACTCTCGCTCTGAGTTTGATCGCGGATTAAAAACGACTCTTGTGATGTTTAACATGTAATCTTCTGTTTCTCTGCAGTGACCATCATCAGCGGCGTCATCATGCTAATCCTGTTTGTCTCTGAGCTGCAGTACTATCTCACTAAAGAGGTGAGTTCATCCGCTTCTACTCATTATTATATCATAATATCCTCCAGTCTAGTGGCAAGAATGCTCCAGAAATACAACATGTGGCTGCACAAACTTCATACAGCATCATTTATCCATCAAACAAATACATAAAAATACACACAAATGGTCTTTTTGTCCTCATGAAATCATGAAATATCTGCAGCTCTTGAAAAGTATATAATTTAATTCCCTAAAAAAGTACCGTAAAGCTATAAAAGACGGTTAAATTGGATATTTTTCTTGCCGACTGTAAACTGAAACATTAGTTTATTTTTCTGTGGGATTGTGCACAGACGAAGCTGTTAAATCACCTGAAATTACAGTTTAAATAAACCCCTAACTTAATTATTTTTTAATTGGTTATCCCATCTATTGATTTTCTACCAGTTATCTAGATTCATGCCATATTAATAAATTATTTTACTATATTATTGGCAATTATTCATATAAATACAGGTGGGAAATACTGACAAATGTGATAAAAATGCCAATAAATTCATGCACTTAATAAATAATTGTTGTCTTAATAGGTTTCTGTCATTTATGCACCAGTATGATATACATAGGAGGCAAATAAATGAAAAATGCTTTATAAATAGATTAAATAGGGAATAAAATGGGGAAAGTAAAGATAAATCAGAGGTTAAAAATAACAGATTAGTCATTATTATTACAGCAGCACAGAGAGAAATAAGAAAGTACTTTTTGTGAGCCTGAACAGCAGCAGAATATAGATATTTTACTATTATAAAATAATACTAGTGCCACAAATCAACCAGGCTACTGATAAAAAATGAAAATATAGGACCTGAAAAATGTATTTTTATGTGCGAAATGTTTGTAATATTATCTAATATTCTGGTATTTTTTACACATTTAAATATTTAAAAACCCTGACACATTTATTACTTATTAGCAATTTTAGATTCTGTAGGCAAATAAATGAAAAATGCTTAATAAATAAATAAAAAGGAGGAAATTAAGTGGGGAAAGTAAATCAGAGATGAATCAGAGGTTAACAAATGTGATAAAAATGCCAATAAATTCATGCACTTAATAAATAATTGTTGTCCTAATGGGTTTTCCGTCATTTATGCACCAGTATAATGTGGACAAATGCATTAATTTTTTTCTTTTGGGCATAAAAAAAACCCCACAATGCAACAGTGCAGAAGCCTGTAACTGTGAACACTGACAGCATTGTATTAGTTTAACAAAAGAATCTCAAACAAACTCAACTTATCAGTTTAAAACCACGTCACACCTTCTTCATCATCAAATAGTTTCATAAAAACTTTTACAAATTCTCACCTGCTCCAACTTTTATATCCGTAATGTGGCCATAAAAATAAATATGCTGTTGATAAAGCTTCTCCTTTTTGCAGGTGAGGAAAGGGACACATTTATTTAACTCCAGTTATAATATATTTAAATAATGATGATTATAAAGTCACGAAGCAGCTTTCAGCCTCCAGGACTCACTTCCTGTTCGACCTGTTTGATGAGTCGATCGCTGACGCTTCAACTGACTTCAGTCTGATGAAAACTCCACACAAAGCTGTGAAATCAGTTTTATTTATCATCATGATGCATGTATTGGCATGTTTCACTCACATGCTTTTTTTATTATACTCTTTTTATTTGTTTTTCAATTTTATAAGCACAAACAAAAACAATTCAGACAACAAAGCACAAAACAAAACAAAAGAAGTCCCCAAACCCCAAACTAACAGAGCGTTGCGCTATATATTTCTATTTTAACATAAAATAAGTAAGTAAATAAAAAGACGACAGGAGACAGGTAGAGAACATACGTAAAATAAATAAAAAGGGCAGACAGTCGTCATCTTCCAGGGACAAATGAAGAGTGAACAGAGGGAACATTTTTCAGATTAGATTAGATTAGATTCAACTTTATTGTCATTGTGCATGTCACAAGTACAAAGCAACGAAATGCAGATAGCATCTAACTAGAAGTGCATTAAGCAGTAATTGTGAATCATATTGCAATATATACAGGAATGAATTGTATAAAAATGCAGTATATATAGGTATAGATTATATAATAAATAAGATAAATAATAAATGCAGATTTAGCTGTACATTAGTGCAAGTAGATATATATATATATACATACATATACACACACATATATACATACATACACACATATATACAGACACATATATATATATATATATATATATATATATAAATATAGTAGTGCAAATGGAGGAGAGGAGATATCATGTTCATCAACATTATGTGCGCTGTATATTTTTAGCTAAAAACAAAAGATTTATCAACAGAGATTTGGTGCCCCAGAAATTGTCTGATTTTAATGATTTTTAATGATTATGTAGATAGAAAGAAGGAGTCAACAGAAACTGTAGCAGTGATCTCCTGTTACAGAGTGAACCATTCCAGAAAGTCTGGAACAAGTGGATAAATGTACCTTTATGCATTTGTGTTTCACTCACATGTAAAACTCAAATGATTCAGAAATATTTGCATGGAGCTGTTATATATTAATCAAATAATGCAGTTTTTGCCACATTTTAACATGTGTGCTCCAATAAAGTACATCAAGGAAATAAATCTATTAAGCGGTTGATTATTTAAACGTTTAATTACTTGTTTGGTCACTAAAATGTATGAAAACATCAATGAGTGTTTCCAAACCACAAGATGACGTCCTCAAATCTCTTGTTTTGTCCACAAACCAAAGAGATTTCTTTCTATATAACTGCTGCCCTTACTAGGGTTTGTCATATTTACTTCTTTTGTAATGTTCGTTATTCTTTTCTCATATAAATATATTTATTTCAGAAAAAGATTGGCCAATGTATTTTTATTTAAGAATTTTTTTTATTTAAATGTCCACTTTATGGAGCTTTGATTTTTTTATTTTTTTTTTAAAGGTACTCCTGTTGATATACAGTATTTATGTTCACTTAGATAAAAATGTTTCAATAAAACTACTTGTGACAGGTAATATTTGGCTTTGACCGAACATTTGCTCTCACTTTGCGATAAAATTATCGTGATATATATCGTAAATGGATATTCAGCCGAAATCTATCGGGATGTGACTTTTGGTCCATATCGGCCTACATGAGGTTTAATTTTCTGTTGCTTTATTCCCAAAAATCTCTCCAAAGAGAGGTGGATTGTTCTGTCCCACTTTAAATATTTTAATTAAAATGTGCCAGGCTTATTAATTAAAATGAGTCTTTGCTGTTTGTGCTGCAGGTTCACCCTGAGCTGTACGTCGACACGTCGCGAGGAGACAAACTGAAAATCAACATCGATGTTATTTTCCCTCACATGCCCTGCGCCTGTAAGTAGCTCACCTCTCCAGCTGAATGAAGACATGCCATCACACTGTACAATAACAAATAACCTGGTTCATTACATACTGTCTATGCACTTTATGTGTTTTTTTATGCACACTGTTCATTGCACCTTATTTGTTTCATAGCACCAACATTTTTATACTGTATA
>NC_081519.1:989891-1114891 GCF_030273125.1 Centropristis striata | reverse complement strand
CAGTCCCACGTCCACGGTGAGTCCTGCTCTTCATCCTCTCTAATCACTCACACAACCATTCAAAGGTTTCTAAACACTCTGTCACACATAATAATAATAATAAATAATAACTTTATTTATATAGCACCTTTCAAAAGCAAGTTACAAGGTGCTGTACAACAGAAATAAAACATATCAAATACAGTTTACTGACAACAACAAAATAAAACAACAAGAAGAAATTACATTAAAAAAAACAACTTGTAAATGAGAAATAAGACATTTGTGGAAGGCTGAATCTAAGTTTGAAATTCCCATTGTCAGACCTATTTCTGATTATATTGAGATTATAATTCATGAGGGCTTTGCTTCACCTCATGGTGCTAAAATAAAGAGTGTTCAGAAACGTTTGAGTGTGTTTTTATCAGTTCCTGTTCATGTATCCACTCATCAGATCCATTTATCCTCCATCAAACCATCCAATCATATCAACTCAGGGCTGCACACCATCATCTCTCATTCTGCAGACATATTACTTCAGTTTTATTCATAGACTGGATATAAATAATGGACGTAGTCACTGTGACGTCACCTGACTGAGAGAAGCTGCTGTTAATTCATGTTAGCATTAGCTGGAGCATTAACTGGGATGTTAGTTTTGGCAAAAAACAAAATGTATCTTTCTTACCTTAGAAAACTGAGCAGCGATTATTATAGTTAACGAAAACTAACGAAATAACGAAAACTAGAATTGAAAAAACATTTTCGTTAACTGAAATAAAAATAAAAACGGGAGTTTTTAAAAAAACGGTAACTAACTGAAACTGTATAACTAAAATTATAGTGAAAATGTCCTTAGTTTTCATCTTTGACAACTTTTTTCATACATAATCCTTTATGGTTGATATGAAATCTATTTCATCTATCTGGTTTTATGACTTAGTAAATTTATTGGGGCTGAGATGGATCAGACAAAGGAAATAAAGGAAACATTTATTGTGACCTTATTGAATCTGGACCCAAAAAATACCCCATTACAAAAAACTAAAACTAACACTAAAACTAAACTAAAACTAAGCATTTTCCAAAAAATAAAACTAATCAAAACTAGCAAACTCACTCTAAAAACTAACTAAAACTAACTGAATTTGAAAACAAAAATTGACAACGAAATTAAAACTAAAACTAATGAAAAATCCAAAACTATTATAACCAAACACTGAACAAGACATTTAATGAACAAAAAGTTCAAATAAACTGTCATTAAGTGAAAATACAGTGAAAGGGTCAAAGTTATGAGACCAAACCGCTAAACGTCCTCTTTTCTATCTATATAACGTTATATATAACTTTATTGACACGTTGCCGTGGATACGCATTGTTCTGCTTCTCTCCGGGTGACGGCTCGCCTTGTCAGTGACCTGTCAATCAAAGGTAGCCCCGCCCCCAAATCATACGATTCTTTATCTTCTATTTTCTTCTAAATGGGGCCATTATTAGAACTATCATCGAATTATCTTGAAGAAGATTTTTCACTAGTGATTTAGACCATAGTGTTGTCCTGAAAAATTGTTTCTGAGGTAATAAATCAAGTCAGAAGTTTTCAAATTTTGCATTGAAACGAATGGGCAGATTTTTTTTGCAGCCAAACTTAGCGCCCCCTGCTGGAATTTATGGTAGAATGCAGCTTAAGGCACTTCCTGGTTGGCCTCCATGCTCAGACCAGGAGGTTGCCGCCTGGTTTTATTTCAGTATTTGTGCACTAAAAATGACATTTTGTCAGTGTGTTGTGCAGTCAGCCCTTCTGTCACACAGGTGAAGGTCAGGCAGCTTTACTTCTTTCTGTTTTCAAACCTCACCGTTCCTATTGACTCGACAGTTTATTCAGTCAAAGTGGAAGCAAATGTTTGAGAGCAGATGTCTGAGTTGAATGAGGCAGGAGGTCAAAGTTCAAGTCTTAGTCATGAACAAACAGATTCCCAGTCGAGTCAAAGGTTTTCAAAATCAGGACTCGAGTTGTTTAAATATGCAGCACCAACGCTGGGATTAGTCTTGTTTTGTTTTTTCAGGTGTATTTATATAGCACCTTTCAAAAGCAAGTTACAAGGTGCTGTACAACAGAAATAAAACAGATCAAATACAATTTACTGACAACAACAAAATAAAACAACAAGAAGAAATTACATTAAAAAAAAAAAAAACTTAAAAAAAAATGTAAAATTCAAAATCACCAATCACAACAAGGTAATCATACAACAGTAATAAAAGGAAATTAAGAGAAGGCCAATCGATAAAAGTGAGTTTTTAAAAGAAAACACATATAAAAACACATAAAAACAGACAAAAAAACCCACAAAAACCTAAAAAAAATTACAAAAAACCCACAAAAAAAAAAAAAAACACATAAAAACACAACAAATTACAAGAAAACCTAATTTTTTTTTTTACAAAAAACACCAAATAATAAAAACACATAAAAACACAAAAAACACACAAAAATAAATAAAAAAAACACACAAAAACACAACAAAACACAAAAAAATAAATAAAAAAAACACACAAAAACACAACAAATTACAACAAAACACATATAAAAACACATAAAAACAGACAAAAAAATGCTGAATACAATTTACAGGTACATCTAAAAAAAATTAGAATATTATGAAAAAGTTCAATATTTTTTGTCAATCATTTCAGAATGTCAAACTTGTATATTATATCTATTATATCTATCTATTGATATATTCTAATTTTATACTGAGACACTGAGTTTAGTGTTTTCATTCTCTCTAAGCCAGAATCATCAAAATTACAAGAAAAACAGGCTTGATATATTTCACTCTACGTGTAAAGAATCTATATAATGTTTGAGTTTCACTTTCTGAAATGATTGACAAGAAATATTGAACTTTTTCATGATATTCTAATTTTTTAGATGTTCCTGTATCTTCTATGTTTGTTCAGTTCAGTTCAGCTTTTTTATTTCGAACATGTGCCAGTAACACAACAAAGTAAACTAAAAAACAAACGAATCCAATTAGAATAATCAAAAAAAAGCTATAATGTGAAGGCAACATGTCTGAAAAGGAGCAGGATGAAGCATAATATGCTTATTTAAACCTTCTCCACTACTGAATTAACATTTTTTTTTCCTAAACATACATATTTACAAAAAAATAGAAAATAAATAGATTAAATGAACAAATACATAATTGTTGCATGTTTTACTGGAAGCAGAAAATGAAGTTAGTTGCAAAAGCTCGTCTTCTGTTCTGAGAAAGGTTTCAAGACTTCTGCAGGCAGGAAATTAATAATAAAAATAAAAAGAATCGATACTTACTAACATTTTCTATCAGTTTGCATCCAGTGATCTGAAGCAGAGAATGCCATGTTGCTTGGTTTAGAAATTAATGATTAAGAAACGAATAAAAATACAAAGATTCCTACTTTTCTGTGGCTTGAATGGATGTTATGTCATTTCTGTGCAGTTATTTGAATTATCTGATTCATGCAACATTCTCTCAGTGAACATTTGTCACATTTAATTTGAAGCTGGTGTCTCTGCCCAGATTCTTTTCTCCCGTCGAGAGTGAAAAAGTCTCAGAAAGCTAATTTATGCTGCATCTGCTCTGACTGGCAGAGTTTTAGTTTTGTTTGTGCATCTGCAAACACTTGAGGAAGATTATTCCAACTCTAGAAAGCACCATCTCTTTCCTCCGTCTCCATTTTTATTCCTTCCATGTGTTTCTTCCTCTTGCTTTTCACTCATTGCCTGTCAGTTTCCATCTGTCATTAGTTTGACTGAACTGTTTCCCCTGCCTGCTAAAACTTTTCCTCATCTGCACATTAAACCAGGGAAGGAAATTAACAGTTCCCAGCCATTAAAAATGCTCAAATAAATCTTCTCAAGCAGCCACTTCATCTGGAAAAGTGCCACAATTTATAGGCTGCTCGCTTCTAATCTGAGCAGCAACAGTAGCCGCCTGCTAAAATGGAAAACCAGCTGGTGGCCGCCAATTTAAATAAGTCTTCAGGCACTCAAGCGTCAGTTTTAAAATGCTGTTATTTGACGCAGGTCTGGCTGATTAAATGGTGCAAGTGGCTGAAGTCTGAGCTGTTAGTTTCCTCCCCTGAACACAGCACCAACCTCTGATTTCTGACTAAATTAATCAGGTTGAATGGAATAAAAACATCTTACGTGGAGTTATATTTGATTGTTTAGCATCAGAAACAAGAGACAAGAATCACTCGTGCTGAGGATTTGACTGTAAATGAGGCCCCGTTTACACGAGGACGCTTACGGGTAAAAACGACAAAATATTTTATCGTTTCGTTTAGACGGTGACGGCGTTTTTGGGGCTTAAAGACGCAAAAATCTGAAACCACCCTCCAAAGTGTAAAAGTGTAATCCTCTCCTCCGTAGCGTGTCGTCTACACTGACAAGACACAAAACTCTGATCTGATCTGCTCACGTCACGTATGTGTTTACGTCACATACATGCTCCAGGACAGGAAATAAAGAAACGTGGGATTATTTCCATGGTGGGACCTTCAAGCTGCTCTGGCAGCTCTAATAAACTTACAGGAGTCTTTCCACCAAATGTCCAGGATATGTACAGATAGTATTAGTGAACAGAGAAGGATCTGGAATTACCTCCATCACATTCTGGATGCAGCGATTGGTGGGAGGAGCCAGACGGCTGTGAACGAGACCTGGGAGATCTAGTGATGGTGGAGAACTTTGTGGAAGGAGTAATGGCAACAAAAAGACACAAAATGACCAAAAAAAAAGGACAAATTGACCAAAAAAGACACAAATTGACCAGAAAAAGACACAAATTGACCAAAAAAATATGCAAAATAACAAAAAAAAGACAGAAAAAAGACACAAAATGACACAAAACAGCCAAAGACAAAAATTGGCCACAAAATGTCCAAAAGAAGACATAAATTGACCACAAAATGTCCAAAAGAAGACATAAATTGACCACAAAAAGACGCAAAATAACCTAAAAAAGACACAAATTGATCACAAAATGACAAAAAAAGACACTAAATGGCCAAAACCAGCCAGAGGGCTTTGGAGGAGACCTGGGAGATCTAGTGATGGAGGAGAACTTTGTGGAAGGAGGAGTAATGGCAACAAAAAGACACAAAATGACAAAAAAAAGACAAATTGACCAAAAAAGACACAAACTGACCAAAAAAAGATGCAAAATAACCCAAAAAAGACAGAAAAAAGACACAAAATGACACAAAACAGCCAAAGACAAAAATTGGCCACAAAATGTCCAAAAGAAGAAATAAATTGACCACAAAAAGACGCAAAATAACCCAAAAAAGACACAAATTGATCACAAAATGACCAAAAAAGACACTAAATGGCCAAAACCAGCCAGAGGGCTTTGGAGGAGACCTGGGAGATCTAGTGATGGAGGAGAACTTTGTGGAAGGAGTAGTAATGGCAACAAAAAGACACAAAATGACAAAAAAAAGACAAATTGACCAAAAAAGATACAAATTGACCAGAAAAAGACACAAACTGACCAAAAAAAGATGCAAAATAACCAAAAAAAGACAGAAAAAATACACAAAATGACACAAAACAGCCAAAGACAAAAATTGGCCACAAAATGGCCAAAAGAAGACATAAATTGACCACAAAAAGACGCAAAATAACCTAAAAAAGACACAAATTGATCACAAAATGACCAAAAAAGACACTAAATGGCCAAAACCAGCCAGAGGGCTTTGGAGGAGACCTGGGAGATCTAGTGATGGTGGAGAACTTTGTGGAAGGAGTAGTAATGGCAACAAAAAGACACAAAATGACAAAAAAAAGACAAATTGACCAAAAAAGATGCAAAATAACCAAAAAAAGACACAAAATTACTGAAAGATGAAAAATGACCAAAAACGATGCAGAATGGCCAAAAAAAGATGCAAAATGGCCAAAGAAAGACAAAAATTGACCACAAAAAGACACAAATTGACCAAAATAGACACAAAATGACAAAAAACACACAAATTGACCAAAAAAAGACAAAAAGTTACCACAAAAAGACACTAAATGACCAAAACCAGCCAGACGGCTTTGGAGGAGACCTGGGAGATCTAGTGATGGAGGAGAACTTTGTGGAAGGAGTAGCTGATGAAAATGTGTGGCGTGAAAACTTCTGCATGCCCAAAGATGCTCTTATGGCTTTAAGTGATGCCGCCTGGCTGCATACAATCACATTTCACACACTTTTGCGTCACCGTATGCAGCAGATTTCCTCCTGAAAACGCTCGTCTAAACCAGGAATAAAAAGTGAAGAGGAGACGCCACTTTAGCGTCTTCTGTTCAGACCGTCCTGGTGTAAACGGAGCCTGTAAATGAGGCTGCAGTTGGAATAAACCAGCCTCATGATCATTCTGATCCCAAACTCCACCCAGTCAAAGTGTTAAACGCTGCGTGATGTGTTCGGGGCTGCACCATCGGCCTGAAAATCATCAAACATGCTATAAAAAAACAATCTGATCCTCCTCAATGAGATATTCTGCTGTTATGTAAAACACTGAGATCATAAATCCATCCGTGTGTCGGAGTTCAGCTTTTAATACTTGCAGATCGAGAGCACAAAAGCCTGAAATGAGTCTTAAAAGCTGCGTCCTCATGCGTCATCTTTAATAAAATGTCAAATCTAAAAGTTGTCAGTGTTGTGCAGCCTCATACACATGAACAGAAGATGTTGTTGTCTACCTGCTGCATCATTTTAGTGACTCTTCTCTCTTCTTTCTGCAGTGCACGCTGTGGAAAGTAAGTCCATCTTTATTTGTAGTTTTTTTCTTTATATAAAGTTTACTGCAGAACAGCTTCACTCCTGTTCACTAACCTGTTGGTGGGTTTATGGGAAAGTTCTGCAAGTATACAATTAGTTTGTATTGTGAATTGAAAATTGCTTGGTTTAGAAGTTTGACTACAGGATGATACTCGTGATGGAGAATCCAGTTTTTTCCAGCAAATTACAACGTTTTTGCAGAATGCATGAATTGACAATTCTCAAATACTTTCAGAGTTCCCTACATACAGTCATGGAACAGTTCTGGTTCATTTTAATGTCTGGTAGAACTAAAGGTACATTTGTTTGGACAAATATAATGATAACAACAAAAATATTTAGAGAAAAAAGTTGCAAATTTACTAGATTAAAGTGGCAAATCCACAAGAAAAAAAGATGCAGATTTAAGAGATTTAAAGTGGCAAATCTGTGCGAAAAAAGTAACAAATTTACGAGAGAAGTGGGAAAAAAAAGCAACTTTTTTCTCGCAGATTCACCACTTTAAATCTCATAAATCTGCGGATTTTTTTCTCGTAGATTCACCATTTTAATCTCGTAAACTTTTTTCTCTAAATATCACCCCCTCCCCCGGGTCCGTATGTTTTTGTTTTTTTACACATTCTGGCAGTATGTAATATCCTCCAATATTCTCTAGGGTTGACATTTGGAATTTGGAGTTTGACTACAGGATGATACTCGTGATGGAGAATCCAGTTTACAAGCTAAATTACAACGTTTTTGCAGAATGCATAAATTGACAATTCTCAAGTACTTTCAGAGTTCCCTACATACAGTCATGGAACAGTTCTGGTTCATTTTAATGTCTGGTACAACTAAACGTACATGTGTTTGGACAAATATAATGATAGCAACAAAAATAGTTATAGTAATTTAAGAGCTGATTTCTAGACATTTTCCATGGTTTTCTTCATAATGATGTTGGTTATTATCAAGAAAAACATGGAAAATGTCTCTTAAATTAGACTCTCATGACTTATTTTTGTTGTAATCATTATATTTGTCCAAACAAATGTACCTTTAGTTGCATCAGGCATTAAAATAAACAGGAAAATGAAGAAATCAAAGGTGGTCTAATGATTGTTTTTGTTTTTGAACATTTCTTGTTCATTTTAATGTCTGGTACAACTAAAGGTTCATTTGTTTGGACAAATATAATGATAACAACAAAAATAGCTGATAAGAGTTTAATTTAACCCTTTATCGGGCAAAGAACCGTATTTGGTAACTTCAGTGGATATCCAAAATAAAAAATAAAAATATTTCGAGAAAAAAAGTTGCAAATTTAGATTAAAGTGGCAAATCTACAAGAAAAAAGTTGCAGATTTAAGAGATTTAAAGTGGCAAATCTGCGTGAAAAAAGTCACAGATTTACGGGAAAAAAGCTACTTTTTTTCTCGCAGATTCACCACTTTAAATCTCATAAATCTGCACATTTTTTTTCTTTTTTTTGCCACTTTAATCTCGTGAATTTATTTCTCACAATATTTCCTCCCTCCCCCAGGTCCATATGTGTTTTTACACATTCTGGACACATATAATGATAACAACAAAAATAATTATAGTAATTTAAGAGCTGATATCTAGACATTTCCCATGGTTTTCTTGATAATAACCAAAGTCATTATCAATCATTGTTTCCTAGCACCACACGACAATTCTACTTCTTAACCCTTTATCGGGCGAAGAACTATATTTGGTAACTTCAGCGGATATCTAAACTGGGTCTCCATGTTTCTCTGTTTGGTCGTAAAACCACATGGATTTATTCCAGATAATCAGTAAAGATCAGGCACCATGACATCTGACCAATCAGTATGATAATAATATAATAATATTAACTTTATTGACCTGGACCTCCAATGTAAAAGTGAAAAATTGAGAAAAAAAATCGTACAAACAGAGTTATTCTTCAGTGACTTGTACGAGGAGAACTTGACTATGACGGCATATTAAGGCCAAGTATGAATAAAAATAAAGAAACGATATTTTGAGAAAAAAGTTGCAAATTTACCAGATTAAAGTGGCAAATCTACAAGAAAAAAAGTTGCAGATTTAAGAGATTTAAAGTGGCAAATCTGTGTGAAAAATGTGACAGATTTACGAGAAATAAGTGGAAAAAAAGAACTTTTTTCTCCCAGATTCACCACTTTAAATCTCATAAATCTGTGCATTTTTTTCTTCTCCTGTATGTAATATCCTCCAATATTCTCTAAGGTTGAAATTTGGAATTTGCAAGTATTTCAATGAGTGTCCTATTAAGGGTTAAAGAACTGTCACTAGCACTTATTGCTGCACTAATGGCTCTCAATAAAAGCGTCTGTTAAATGACTAAATGTCAAGTTCCTTTAGTTGTACCAGGCATTAAAATGAACAAGAAATTGAAGAAAACAATGGTCTAATAATTTTTTCCATGACTGTATGACGAAATACTTACAGATTATTTACACACATGTACATTAAACCGGTAAATGTACCTAAACATAACTATCAGCGTATGATTTGGCAAATAAATTAATTTTGCAGCTGACACTTTCAAGTTACAAATTCTGTTGATGTTGATGTTTTCTGGTCCTTTTGAGAGGTTTCAGCTCCAACTTTTGATCGTCTGATCAGTGTTTTGAATTCATTCACACTGATGCAACAACAGTGTTTTTGGGTAAATAAATCCACTGGGTGTCAGTTCAAAGGCTTTTCATTATTACACACTCCATTTTGATGACCAAAAAAGACACAGAATGACCAAAAATAGATGCAAAAATGACCAAAAAATAACACAAAATTGTCGAAATGGAAACAAATTGACCAAAAATAGATGTAAAAATAGCCGAAAGACACAAAATGACCAAAAATATATGTAAAAATGACGGAAAAAGACACAAAATGACTAAAAAAGACACACAATGACCAAAAAACAGATGCAAAAATGACACAAAATTGTCGAAATAGAAACAAACTGACCAAAATAGATGTATAAAATGACCAAAAAAGACACAAAATGGCCAAAAATACAGTCATAGAAAAAAGTATTAGACCGTTCTTTGTCTTGATCAGACTGAAAATCTGCTTTGTGCAACTCTAAGAAACTTTTTTTTTTAGTATTGTGTATTTGCAGAACTCTACCAGGTTAATAAACGGGAGAATGAAGCTGCTGTTATGTTGAGTGTCTCTGTAGCTGACGGTGGATGGGCTGCAAAATAACTTCAGACATGAAATCTGAATATATTCTTATTGTTGGATAGTTTAGTACTTTTACAAACTTATTTAAATATTAAGTTTTGTGAAACTCGCTCACAAAGTCAACATTTTTAAAAAGCTGCCAGTATTTACTGTAGAGAATAAAGTGGCAGCATGCTGAGGAGATTTTAGATTGTTGAGAACAATTTAAGTGAACCAAATACCTCATTAATGTTTATAAATGCAAACCATATTTAAGAGGTCAAAGGTCATGGGCTGTCACATGCAGCCTCTAACTTCTAACTCAGCTGTTCTCAACCTTGGGGTCGGGACCCCAATTGGGGTCGCGAGATGATTTCTGGGGGTCGCCAAATCATTTTGGAAGTCAGCTCTGTCTCCACTGTGTTAAAGTGTTCATGTGTTAATGTGTTTTAGTCTTTTTGGTCACTTAATGTCTTTTTTTGGTCATTTTGTGTTTTGTTTTTTGGTCATTTTGTGTCTTTTTTTGGTCATTTTGTGGTCAATTTGTGTCTTTTTTGGTCATTTTGTGTCTTTTTTTTGTCATTTTGTGTCTTTTTGGATCATTTTGTGTCTTTTTTTTGGTCATTTTGTGTCTTTTTTTTGGTCATTTTGTGTCTTTTTTTTGGTCATTTTGTGTCTTTTTTGGTCATTTTGTGGTCAATTTGTGTCTTTTTTTGTAATTTTGTGGTCAATTTGTGTCTTTTTTGGTCATTTTGTGTCTTTTTTGATACTTTTGTGTTTTTTTTGTCATTTTGTTTCTTTTTTTGGTCATTTTGTTTCCTTTTTTGGTCATTTTGTGTCTTTTTTTTGTCATTTTGTGTCTTTTTTTTAGTCATTTTGTGTTTTTTTTTTATCATTTTGTGTCTTTTTTTGGTCATTTTGTGGTCAATTTGTGTCTTTTTTGGTCATTTTGTGTCTTTTTTTGTCATTTTGTGTCTTTTTGGATCATTTTGTGTCTTTTTTTTGGTCATTTTGTGTCTTTTTTTTGGTCATTTTGTTTCTTTTTGTGGTCATTTTGTGTCTTTTTTTATCATTTTGTGGTCAATTTGTGTCTTTTTTTGTCATTTTGTGTCTTTTTTGATAATTTTGTGGTCAATTTGTGTCTTTTTTGGCCATTTTGTGTCTTTTTTTGTCATTTTGTATCTTTTTTGATCATTTTGTGGTGAATTTGTCTTTTTTGGTCATTTTGTTTCTTTTTTTTGTCATTTTGTTTCTTTTTTTGGTCATTTTGTTTCCTTTTTTGATCATTTTGTGGTGAATTTGTGTCTTTTTTGGTCATTTTGTTTCCTTTTTTTTGGTCATTTTGTTTCCTTTTTTGGTCATTTTGTTTCTTTTTTTGGTCATTTTGTTTCCTTTTTTGATCATTTTGTGGTGAATTTGTGTCTTTTTTGGTCATTTTGTTTCTTTTTTTGGTCATTTTGTTTCTTTTTTTGGTCATTTTGTTTCTTTTTTTGGTCATTTTGTTTCTTTTTTTGGTCATTTTGTTTCCTTTTTTGATCATTTTGTGGTGAATTTGTGTCTTTTTTGGTAATTTTGTTTCTTTTTTTGGTCATTTTGTGTCTTTTTTTTTTTTAGTCATTTTGTGTCTTTCTGGTCATTTTGTTTCTTTTTTGGGTGATCTGAACTGTGTGTGTGAGATTGTGTTCAGTGAGTGGGGGTCGCAGACAACATGTATGTTAGATTGGGGGTCGCGACTCAAAAAGGTTGAGAACTACTGATCTAACTGACATGAACCTGTGTGACTGAATGAATGGGCAGTAATCAACCACAAACTGATCAATTACTCACATTTCTGTCCTGATCTGTAACTTAACAAACATTTACACTTTACACTTTTTCTTGACTAAATGTGTTTTTAAGCTTCTATAATTAACAAGTTAAGTGATTTGATGTGTTTTTATTTGTTTTCAGTTCACGACCTGCAGAGTTTCGGCTTAGACAACGTAAGTAACTCAACTAATCTTACTTTCTCTATTTTGTGTTTCTGCAACTATTACATTCGATTATTTCCCTTGCTTATTTAAAGATTATTTTGTTCAGAAGTTTGTCTACCTTTAGAAAAATCACTTGAGATAGCTGTTCGGTAATATTTAAAATTGCATATAGTGAGAATATGCAAACATTTCATTCGACAACCCTTAAAGATATGACAAAAAAAAAGATTTTTTTCAATAAAATGTAATCACGTTGCGTTTTAAAGTCTTTTCAATGCAGTGACCTTTCTTTCACAAAAGATCTTTCACAAAAATCAAAAAGCTGGAAATGAAATCACATTTTTTGTGAAATACCTGCTTGTTGCTAACTATTATTATTATTATTAAGACATTTATCAGGGTTGGTACGGCTGCTTGAAATCCTTGAAAATGCTTGAATTTAAATGTTGTATTTTCAAGGTTTAAAAAGTGCTTCAAGGATTTTGGATAAAGTGCTTGTTAATGCTTGAAATTCTTACTGACTATATCCATCTATAGACTATAGATAATCACATGTTCAATGTAAAAATAATGAGTAGCCTATCTGAAATGAAGACCGTTCCTCTTGACCAAAAATAGATGTAAAAAATGACTAAAAAAAGACACAAAATGACCAAAAATTGATGTAAAAATGACCAAAAGACACAAAATTGCAAAAATGACCAAAAAATAACACAAAATTGTCAAAATAGAAACAAACTGACCAAAAATATATGTAAAAATGACGGAAAAAGACACAAAATGACCAAAAATAGATTTAAAAATGACAAAAAAAGACACAAAATTAAAAAAACAGATGCAAAAATGACACAAAATTGTTGAAATAGAAACAAACTGACCAAAATAGATGTAAAAAATGACCAAAAATAGATGTAAAAATGACCAAAAAAAGTCACAGAATGACCAAAAATAGATGTAAAAAATTACTAAAAAAGACACAAAATTACAAAAATAGATGCAAAAACGACCAAAAAATAACACAAAATTGTCGAAATAGAAACAAACTGACCAAAAATAGATGTAAAAATGACGGAAAATGACCAAAAATAGATTTAAAAATTACTAAAAGACAAAATGACCAAAAATAGATGCAAAAATGACACAAAATTGTCGAAATAGAAATAAACTGACAAAAAATAGATGTCAAAATGACCGAAAGACACAAAATGACCAAAAATATATGTAAAAATGACGGAAAATTACCAAAAAAGATTTAAAAATGACTAAAAAAGACACAAAATGACCAAAAAATAGATGCAAAAATGACACAAAATTGTCGAACTAGAAACAAACTGACCAAAATAGGTGTATAAATTGACCAAAAAAGACACAAAATGACCAAAAATACAATCATAAAAAAAGTATTAGACCATTCCTCCTAAAAGTGTAAAACCATCACTAATGGAATGGTTCAGTGAAATCTCCCCTTTTAGTATGTAAGAACTCATCTAAAACATGAAATTTACAACAGGTAAAATAAGATACTGGAAAAGCTTGAAAATGTACCTTAAAGTCCTTGAAAAATGCTTGAATGTGACCAGTGAAAGTGTCTGAACCCTGATTTACAGTCCGTCATCTCTAATCTTTGTGTCCTGCAGATAAACATGACTCACCTGATCAAACACCTGTCGTTTGGTAAAGATTACCCCGGCATCGTCAACCCGCTGGACGAGACCAACGTCACCGCACCACAAGGTCAGTGACCTCATGCTTTTTAATAAGATGCTGACAGGAAAAACGCTAAAATGTTTATTAATAATGAATCATTTTGCCCTGAATCTGAGCTCGTCGATGCTTTGTTCAGCCTCCAAAGTTTCTTTATCTGCTCGTGTCTGTGTGAACGTTCACTCGCCACCAAAAAATTACAACCATTGTCTCCATTAACTGCACATTGAGGGAACAATAAAAGACTCTTCTTTGGTGCATATATAACCAAGGTTCATACACTTTGAGAGGTCAAATTCAAGCACTTTTCAAAGACTTTCAAGGTCCATTTTCAAGCTTTTCCAGGACCTTACAACAGTTGTAAGTTGCATGTTTTAGATGAGTACTTATATGCTAAAAGGGCTAATTTCACTCAATCATACCGATGGTTTTACACTTTTAACAACCAAAAGAACAGTTTGCTAATCTCAATATTCAATGTATTATTTTTTGCATTGAGCATGTTATTATCTATAATGAGATTGCAAGAGAACAGTTTGTTTCTATTTCGACAATTTTGTGTTATTTTTTGCATCTATTTTTGGTCATTTTGTGTCTTTTTTGGTAATTTTTACATCTATTTTTGGTCCTTTTGTGTCTTTTTTGGTCATTTTTACATCTATTTTGGTCATTTTGTATCTTTTGTGGTCATTTTTACATCTATTTTTGGTCATTTTGTTTCTATTTCGACAATTTTGTGTTATTTTTTGCATCTATTTTGTTCATTTTTACATCTATTTTGGTCATTTTGTGTCTTTTGTGGTCATTTTTACATCTATTTTTGGTCATTTTGTGTCTTTTTTAGTCATTTTTTACATCTATTTTTGGTCAAGAGGAACGGTCTTCATTTCAGATAGGCTACTCATTATTTTTACATTGAACATGTGATTATCTATAGTCTATAGATGGATATAGTCTGATTGCAAGAGAAATACAGGAAGAATTTCAAATATTTACAAGCACTTCATCCAAAATCAAAGCACTTTTCAAACCTTGAAAATCAACATTAAAATTTAAGCATTTTCAAGGATTTCAAGCAGCCGTACCAACCCTGAATAACAGTTCCCATGAATATTAATGCACTTTTGCACTAGAGATTGTAAACTACAGATTTGCGCTCACAGGATCGCATTTACTCACATTAGCTGCTTCAGTTCAGGGCTGAATTTACCTGCTGAGAGTTTCACCCAAACAGAAGAAGAGATTTAACCACTGAGGCAAAAATCCTCTTCAGCTTTGACTCCAGTAGTTTTCAACATTTGGACAAGATTTTTATTTGTCAGACCCTTTTTATAACAACTTTATCCGGCTACATTTTGCATCAATGTTGGGATGCAACGATTCTTAATCAAATGGCTAGATTGGGATTTGAGAATGGGGCTGATCAATTAATTGACCAATTTGTTGCTGCATTTAAATGTTTACACTTTAAGTGTAATCCCGGTTCATTTTGAAGATTTGCTTATGCACAATTCTTTAAATAATCAATAACAATTTGGTTAATTTATATCTATTTATTTATTTATGCGTTACATTTTGTTTTACAAAGTAAGGAAAGCAATATTTTAAGTCACAAAAGAATGATTGCAGTCACTTTCACACAGTGAGGCGTTCAACTCTTCAATTCAACAACACTGGTGTCGGTTCAGTTCTCCGGATCATCTGACACCCAAAACCCAACAAATAGTTATTGGGACTGAAAAAGTCTGATTTCCACACCAACATGCAACAATGAAAGGGAAGAAACAGGAAGAGAGACCAATGAAGTGTTGTAGAATTAAACAAAATAAAGAGATAAAACGGGCTTCGTCTGCAGGAGCTAATTTCCTCCAAGATAAATTAGCTGTTTTGCGTCTGAAAGTGCAACACATCCACTCTGAAAACCTTTTGACAAATCTGAACCTTTATTGACAAACTAGCCGGTCTGCAGGATGCTGCTACTCTCTCCACTGACGGAGAGCTGTGGTGGTCGTTATTGGTAAAGTCCCATAGCTGTATCGTTGTTTGGAGGAGGAGGAGGAGGAGGCTCCTCTTCCTCCTCAGCAGCGGATTCCCATCCCGATGGACATAAAGGTGCCGAAGGTCCCTCCACTCTGCAGCATGGTCTTCCCCACTCCTCCCATCAGCTCCCTGCCTCGCATGCCGATCCTTGAGACAGAAAAACAAAACGATTTTAGTTTTTATTTAGTGTCAAACTGAAATGTTTTACCAGTTTGTTTCCCTTCATAATTCAGCTTGACATTGTGTTCATGTCGGCCCGTTTTCTGTTTTCCTGCAACGCTCTGATTGAGTCAGATGTTTTCAAAACCAGGGAAAAACAGCAAAAAGACTGATTTAATGATAAAATATCTTTTTTAACCCATAAATGCCTGTAAAACCTCTGGGCGATTTTAAAATAAACCCCTAAAACCTGAAGTTTTTCTGGAAATTCAACAGAAGTGTCAACACTTCCTACTAAATAATAGATTTTTCAGCCTCTGTAGCAGATAGAAATGAAATTCAAAAAGTATTTGAGAGCTTATACAAATACTACAAAACGACGTATCCGCTTTCCAGGCTTCAATGGGTTAATACTTTATTGCAAGGCTTCTTACTTTCACAAACATAATGAGTCATTTCGTTTTCTTTACAATATTGTACCTTGCATTTTTCCCCCCTTTTTTTCAAGGTATATATTCACAAAGTAAATAACAAAAACATAGGGTAAACAGACGAACATATATACAAGGCAAACTGGTATTCCCCAAATGAGGATCTCCAAGAAAAGTAATAAACAACAAACTAATGACACAAAACAAAAAAAATATGAGGTGCATGTATGCATGTGATAAAATATCTGAGATGTGGAGAATAAGGATGCCAACCATTGCAACTTTTTAATTACTGAGCTATCTTCTGAATTTGCTACATTGCTAACAGAAATATATACAAACATTACCAGTACTGTAGATTAGCAACAACTTACTTGCTTTTTTTCCACTGCAATGTGTCATTTGAGATAGTTTGTAGATATTATGCACATATGTAGAAATGTTAAATGCTCTGAGTCGTACTACAGCTACTACTTGATGATAATACTCATGATAATTGGTAGATTGTAGGAAACAGACAGGTACTTCTGAAGGAATTAAACCCCCAACCACACTCTAGTGCTTTAACACACTGAGCCTCAAACTCAGGGCAAGTTTACATTATTCTGCTCCTGGACTAAACCAGCTGGTCTTAATGAAAACCAAGTCCAAATATGCAGTTTCTGTTTCTATAAACACAGAATAGATTCGGTGTAAAGTTACCTGAGGCAGGAGAAAGTGCCAAACATGGCGCCGGCAGCCATTCCCACTGCAAACCCCATCATGAAGCCCATCTTGACCCGGTCAAAACAGCTGGGCTGGGTCTGCCCATACGGTCCTACGGCAACTGGCATCTAGAGGAGAAAGGACAGACGACAGGTTAGAGATGAGACAGAAGGACCAGTAGAAGAAGAAGTAGTGTGATCTGAGTCATAACAAGAGACTTAGGCCTTTTGTCAATGTCAGTTATACATTTTCCTAAAGAATTCTGAAATGAAGACCGTTCCTCTTGACCAAAAATAGATGTAAAAAATTACTAAAAAGACACAAAATGACGAAAAATAGATGTAAAAATTACCAAAAAAGGCACAAAATGACCAACAGCTTGATGATGCTTTATTAAATGACCTCTAGGCTCTTTGTCAGTGTCAGTTGTACATTTTCCTAAAGAATTTGTTTAAATCAAATTACCTCACAGTAAAAACAAAGGGCCGTGTAATTTTGCTGCATTTACAGGAGCATCTCAATACATTAGAGCAGTAGTTCTCAACCTTTTTGAGTCGCGACCCCCAATTTAACATGCATGTTGTCCGCGACCCCCGCTCACTGAACACAATCTCACACGCACAGTTCAGATCACCCGAAAAAGAAACAAAATGACCAAAAAAGACACAAAATTATCAAAAAAATAAACAAAATGCCCAAAAAAGACACAAAATGACAAGAAAACAAACACAAAATGACCAAAAAAAGACATTAAGTGACCAAAAACACATTAACACATGAACACTTTAACACAGTGGAGACAGAGCTGACTTCCAAAATGAGTTGGCGACCCCCAGAAATCATCTCGAGACCCCAATTGGGGTCCCGACCCCAAGGTTGAGAATAGCTGCATTAGAATATGATGAAAAGTCAATTTCCAGTAGTTCAAGTCAAACAGCCCCAACCAAGTATTGAGTCATATAGATGGAGATACTTTTCAGAGGGCAACATTTCCATATTTAACATACTTTTTAAAATTAAAATTGGTCTTTTGTAATATTAAAATGTCTTTGAGTCACTGAATTTTAGATCTTCATTAAACGTAAGCCATAATCAGAATAAATTAAGTAAATGAAGACGTGTTTTATTTATTCTGTGTGTAGTGGATCTATATAATGTGCTATTCCCACTTAATGAAAAAAATAAACTTTCCTATGATATTCTAATTTATTGAGCTGCACCTGCAGATACCATCGACAGAATATACATAAAGGGAGTTATATATAATAATAATATATATAATATAATAACGACTCTGTAGCTCATATTGGCCTCAAGAAAAGTGAATATCCAAGCTTTCTAGTAAACTGTCTTTGTAGCTAGTGTATGAATAATCAACAAGTTAACTGTGTAATACAAAAGGAGAAATATAGATCTATAAAAATCTGAGTTGAGAGGTAGCAAGATGCCCCCCGTCCCCCTCTAAAATTCTAACTTATTATAAGTTTGAAGTATTCCTGGAGCTTTTTATCTTACAAACTATAAGAACTTTAATACAACACTACCTTGGTGCATTTCAATGCATCAACCACACCCTCAAAACATTTATATTTTTAGTATTATATAGACTTTCTGGAGTGTTTTACTGCAGACCCATGGCATTCTGGAAACCTGCTTTGAATGATTTGGATCTCTGGCGCTCTAATATGTGAAAGAAATCCTGATTTTTGATGTTTACCTTCTCAAAAGTCAGACATTTGACCTTTGTATGTAGCTTTTTTATGATGCAACTAGTCCATACTGGAGATTTAATGATTAAAGTTACTCATCTGACAATCAAAACTAGCACTAACACTGCCTTCAGCTAAGGCAGGGATTCCCAAAGTGTGGTGCGTGGACCCCTGGGGGTGCGCGAGATGAAAAATGTAATGGCGGTCTGATAATTACACAATTACATTTTTTCCCCCCACACAATAAAGACGTGTTATTAATTAATTAATAAATACAGGCTATTCAATTTTGTGTCATTTTTTGTTCATTTTTGCATCTATTTTGGTCATTTTGCATCTATTTTTTGGTTGTTTGGTCAATTTGTGTCTATTTTGATCATTTTGTGTCATCTTGGGTCATTTTTGCATCTATTTTTGGTTGTTTTGTGTCCTTTTCTGTCATTTTTACATGTATTTTTGGTCAATTTCAAAATGCACTTCATCTTATAATGAAGCGTAGAAGAAGTTATCTTCTTCCATTTCCTCTGAAAAGTGATTATTTTATTATATGTGTGTTCTGGACATTTGAGCATGATTAAACATGCCTCCTTTAATATGGCTATTATATTATATATATATATATATTATATAATTATATTATATTATATATATATATATATATATATATATATATATTAAAAGGCTACCTGCTTTGAATGATTTGGATCTATGGCGCTCTAATATGTGAAAGAAATCCTGATTTTTGATGTTTACCTTCTCAAAAGTCAGACATTTGACCTTTGTATGTAGCTTTTTTATGATGCAACTAGTCCATACTGGAGATTTAATGATTAAAGTTACTCATCTGACAATCAGAACTAGCACTAACACTGCCTTCAGTAAAGACATTTGGTGTTTAAGCTGCTGTTAATGATTCATTCTGTCGTTAAGCCCTGTGACGTTACTTTAATCAATGTTGTTGCATTAGCTAGTAAGCTAGGCTAACGTTAGCTAGCAACTTGTGTTAATATAAAGAAAGATAAAAACAGCAGTTTGGTGTTATTACTTTCTCAAAAATGATAATCATAAATCACCACATAACAGCTCATTAATCATGTTAATTCTGTTAATTGAACTCTTGAATCCAAAACCAGATGGTTTGTTGTGTTAGCTTAGCATGCTAACATGCTGCTAACGTCACTGGTGGCCTTGACAGTTAAACACAACGCGGTTTAAACGTTAAACTGTCGCTTTTTATCAAAACATTCCGGAGAATCAGTGTGAAATGAGCCTTACCTTGGACTATGTGTTTATAATAAGGTGGTTTTCTGGTTCCTGAGTGCAGGATGGTCCTAGTTATGAGCACAGCTGCGTTTAAACGTCCTAGTAGCAAACCTCCATAACCGGATAGCGGAAGAGAGAGACAAGGAGGCGGAGCAAGAGGAGCCGAGCCCCGGGGAGAAAGAACCAGCAGCGCCCCCCGGTGGACGGGTTTAGTACTGCAGTTAGTTAATACATTAGAACAGGGATTCCCAAAGTGTGGTGCGTGGACCCCTGGGGGTGCGTGAGCTGCTGCTAGGGGGTGCACAAGATGAAAAATGTAATGGCGGTCTGATAATGACACAATTACATTCCCCCCACACAATAAAGACGTGTTATTAATTAATTAATAAATACAGGATATTCAATTTTGCGTCATTTTTTGTTCATTTTTGCATCTATTCTTTGGTTGTTTGGTAATTTTTACATGTATTTTTTGTCAATTTGTGTCTATTTTGATAATTTTGTGTCATCTTTGGTCATTTTTGCATCTATTTTTGCTTGTTTTTGATCTTATAATGAAGCGTAGAAGAAGTTATCTTCTTGTTCTTGTATCATTTTTCCAGCCTGTGTTATGATGACGGGGTTGTGTTCACTCCACGCTCATTTAAATTTGCTGCAATTTTTGTTCAACGCAGCTCAAATATTATAACATTTTCCCAACTGATCTGCTTTCTGCCTCTGATGCTGAGCCTGTCATCATCCTCCACCTTTAATATGGCTATAAAAAATCGTATTGCATTTTGTTTTTTTGAAATTTTTTGATTGGGGGTGCGTCAACCCGGTTGGGACATAGAAGGGGGTGCACGGCTAAAAAAGTTTGGGAACCGCTGCATTAGAATATCATAGAAACGTTTATTTATATCAGTAATTCAATTCAAAAAGTGGAAATAACACATTATATATTGCCATTACACACAGAATGAAACATTTCATGTCTTATTTTATTTAATTTATTCTAATTATTATGATTGCGTTTTACATTTAATGAAGACCATCACTGGCTTTTAACTCAACATGAGCCTTTTATTTGCTCTGTTTTATTTTTTGTTTTTATTTGTTCTTTGTGGCTTTTTAAAATTAAGATTAATTTTAAAATTGAGATTAATTTTAAAACCCACTATTATTTACTGTTTTTTGTTTTACCCAGCATGAGACTCGCTTTGTTTTAGTTAGTTTGTTAGTTTGTTTTAAATTTGAATATTACAAAATAATCAATAAAGGAATATAAGATAGAATAAGATATTCCTTTATTGATTCCGCATGGGGGAGTACAGAGTGAAACAGATAAGGTAATAAAAATAGAATAATAAAATGTAATAGAATAAAGATTTAAAAAAATTATACTAGATAGTATAAAAAAAAATACAAACAAACAACCAAGACCAAACTAAAAAACTACTAGTGCAAACATGTTAAAGTGGCAGTGAATTAGAGAACATACAGGATCATCTCAATATATTAGAATAAGATGAAAAATTAATTTTTAACATTTACATATTAAACATACTTTTTAAAATTGGTCTTTTGAAATATTCAATTTTTTTGAGACACTGAATTTTAGGTCTTCATTAAATGTAAGCCATAATCATTGTAATTAGAAAAAATTAAATAATTTAAGACATGAAATGTTTCATTCTGTGTGTAATGGATCTATATAATGTGTTATTTCCACTTTTTGAATTGAATTACTGGCATAAATAAACTTTTCTATGATATTCTAATTTATTGGGATGCACCTGTAGAGAATATGGCACATTAAATTAAATTTTAAAAAGCAGCTTGAGTGTTCATAGTGCAGTGGTAGTCAATGATTGTTTAGCTTCCTTTTTCAAATATTTTTTTTGAGCCAAAGAATATATTATACATACATATATGTTGTTGTTGTGTTGATGCGCATTTTCATTTATGTATATTCACAAATATAAACCAGATGATATAAAGGTATAAGGTTTTTAATGTGAGACTATAACAGCATCAAAAATTAGCAAAATACAACTGGAAATATTTATATATAAAAATATATTATATTTATGTATTAATTATGATTTATATATATATATAGAGAGAGAGAGAGAGATTGTATGTATATATATATATGTATATAGATATATTTATATATATATATCTCATAAAAGGATATCTGTTCTGTAAAAGAAAACAAACAATATTTCTCTCAAATGTGAGTAGCATTGTAAAGTAACACTGTGAAGTGATAATTGTTTGTTCTGTTATGTTTGATAATACTTGTTACTTTAAATTATTTTTCTTATTTCCAGCTATTTCATCTTGACCTCCTGTTTTCTACTGTTCAGTACATCAGAGATTATTAACAACCTGTTGGTCTCAGGTGTGTGTGTGTGTTTTAGTTTTAACACAGATTTTGATTCTCTCCTCACAGCATCAATGATGTACCAGTATTTTGTGAAAATTGTTCCAACCATCTACGTGAAAACTGATGGAGAGGTGAGTTCATTTTACATTTTGTATCATTTTCTTTTCATAACATTATCTATAGTTTCTTCTTCAGCTTTTAGATGAATCTTAAACAACATGTTGTGGGTTTGTCACACTTTAATTCCTCTAAATTAAATCTGAAGTTTAATTGAGGGCCGTACATTAACCTGTAATCCTTCTCATCGCCCTAAAACAGTGTTTTATTGTCTTTTTTCCCCACAGGTGGTAAAAACAAATCAGTTCTCAGTCACCAGGCACGAGAAAGTAGCCAACGGGCTAATAGGAGACCAGGGGCTGCCGGGAGTCTTTGTTTTATATGAACTGTCACCCATGATGGTTAAATTCACAGAGAAACACAGGTAGGAGAAGCTTTCATTATAAAAAGTGACTTTATTAGCCTCTTATTTAAATGTTCCTTTGGCTCCAGTGATGTTTTAATTAATGTCTTAATTCTCAGCTCTGATACCAAATGCATCTTATGCAGCTGAGCTTTGTTCAAACTCTCTAAATATAGTTTATAGTAACAAACTAGTTGTAGAGATAGTACATTTTCTTGGTTAAACAAGTTTAATAATTCAGTTTAAATTGACCTTCTCAGTGTTTGTCTGAGGGATCTGTTTCAGTATTGTCTTGATGTTTGGACAAAAACTGTTGGCTTATATAACATCTGATTCATTTTTTATGCCTAAATATTGAAATCTGAGAGTGAAAGTGATACAAAACATGGTGAAAAAGAAGGGGTCTTTTGTGTTTGAATACTCCATTCAGTGTTTGGAAAGATTTTGGAAGAACCTGCTTAGGAAAAACAACCGGACACTAAATTAATAATTAAAATATTAGTAAAAAATGGGGAATTTAAAGGGAGAATGGTTTTAAGTGACATTTAAAGGCAATATAATGGTTCAAGACATATATTTACTTGTCACATCTCTATGGAGGAAGCACAGAATTGTTGATTAATCCATTTAGGTCTAAAACGCCTGTAAAAACGCCTGTAAAACCTCTGGGAGATTTTAAAAAGAACCCCCTAAAACCTGAAGTTTTTCTGTAAATTCAACAGAAGATTTTTCAGCCTCTGTAGCAGATAGAAATGAAATTCAAAAAGTATTTGAGAGCTTATACCCGTGGCTTTCATACGAAGTTGAGTTTATTTGTCCAAACCTTCAGTAAAGTTTTTAAAAAAATCAACAAACTCAGCAAATGTTACATTTGACTGAATAAAAAATTCTATGCATAATACTAATACATGCCCATTAGCAAGATGCAAACATGATATGACCATTGGAAGAAATAGACATAGTTCTCATTAGCCTACTCCTAATAAAAAAATAATAATTATCATCATAATAATAATAAATAATATTAATACATTGTATATATTGCACTTTTCAGGGTACTCAACGACGCATAAAGTAATATAAGACATAAACAGTCATGATTTCTTATATCATCATCACAATCAATTAGCCTATTATTATTATTAATATTAATATATTATTAATAATATTATTATTATCTCCAGATGGCCACAAATCTGTCTGTTCTTTGGTGAAAATATGTCGTCTAAAAACATATTCCTCATCCATAAATGCCGGTCGATTGGTTCCGAGGGTTCAAAGTCCAGATCAGCAATAAAATCATCGGCGCTGTTTTCATCAGATCTCTTCCGTCACTTCCTGCTGAGCTCCTCCGCTCATAGATATATATACATATAGATATATATAAATATGCCTCCGCTATAGTCGTCTTCCTCCATGATTTAAAGTTCTGGAAAAGTCCCATGATGCATTGTGACACTCCCGCATGTATTCTGATCATGATTCTGATGCATTTCATTGGCCAAGAGACCGAAAATAGGTGGAAAAAAATACAAATACTACAAAATATCCGCTGTCCCGGCCTTAATGGTAGAATATCACAACACGCTCCCGGTTCCAATGGTAGAAATGTGGTAATGCTTTCCCGGCGTCAATGGGTTAAAGAAGAATATTTTTTAAATCTTATTGCTGAACTAATATTTCCTCTCTTCTCTCTCTGTCTGTTCAGATCATTCACACACTTTTTAACAGGAGTTTGTGCCATTATTGGAGGAGTATTTACAGGTCAGTCCCTCTTCATCATCTGATTATTGTTGTTACCTGATAATATGCTGCAGAATTAAATGTTGAGATCAATAGAAATTGGATGAACTGTGACTCTGGTCTCGCTGCAGTGGCCGGCCTGATCGACACATAAAAACACACACAAAAAACACATAGAAACACACAAAAAAATTACAAAAACACACATAAAAAACACATAGAAACACACAAAAAAATTACAAAAACACACGTAAAAAACACATAGAAACACACAAAAAAATTACAAAAACACACGTAAAAAACACATAGAAACACACAAAAAAATTACAAAAACACACACAAAAAACACATAGAAACACACAAAAAAATGACAAAAACACACATAAAAAACACATAGAAACACACAAAAAAATTACAAAAACACACATAAAAAAAACATAGAAACACACAAAAAAATTACAAAAACACACACAAAAAACACATAGAAACACACAAAAAAATTACAAAAACACAAAAAACAGATAGAAACACACAAAAAAATTACAAAAACACACATAAAAAACACATAGAAACACACAAAAAAATTACAAAAACACACACAAAAAACACATAGAAACACAAAAAAATTACAAAAACACAAAAAACAGATAGAAACACACAAAAAAATTACAAAAACACACATAAAAAACACATAGAAACACACAAAAAAATTACAAAAACACACATAAAAAACACCAAAAAATTAAAAAAACACACATAATAACACACAAAATAAAAAAACACACGCCAAAACCTTATTTTTCTTTTACAAAAAACTCAAAGAAATTACAAAAACACACACAAAAAACACAAAAGGTTGCATTAAAAATGTTGAAACGCACACTACAGAATGTGACTGTGCCTCTGGTCTCCCTGCTGCAGTGGCCGGCCTGATCGACTCGCTCATCTACCACTCGGCTCGGGTCATCCAGAAGAAGATAGAGCTGGGCAAGGCGTCCTAACAGCGCCCCCCGCTGGCCTCCACGGTGCACTACAGGCCAAGACACGGACTCAGAAAGACGGAGAGAAGAGGGACGGAGGGACGGAGGGACGGAGGGAGAGTTAGGATCAGGATCTGTCTTTCTGTCAGATTGAGAGACAGAGAGGTTTAAATCAGCCCGTTTTTAATTCCTCTGTCTCTCTGTTTGTTGTGGAGAAGCTCTGAGAGGAACTCGTGCTCCTTTTTTTGAGTTTTTCTCTCCACCGTTTTAATTCGTTGCCAGCAGGACGGAGTCAGAATCACAGCGACGCCGGGAGACTTTTTGTGATTGAACTCAGCAGAGAGGAGGAGGACGCCTCCACTAACTCCTCCTCCTCAGATAGAGGAGGAGCTCCTTCTCTCTCCTTTTCCTCCTGGTCACCTCCTGCTGCAGCGCCGCTCAACGCTTCAACTCGCTTCACTGAATGTCCGTCAGCGGATCTGAGGTCCAGAGGGGTGAGATGAGACACGGAGACTTTTTAAAGGGACACGTCACCCAAAAGGTTCAGTTTGACCTCCTGCAGCCTGAAACGCTCAGTGTTTGAAGTCTGAGGCAGAAATCATGTTTCCTCTGAATACAAGAAGCTCTTTTATCATCTCACTGTAACAAATGTATTGAGATTATAACACTGTTGTCATGGTGATATTTGATACTTTTCTTAATGTCAACAAGTCCCATGAAAAAAGTGAAACCAACAAATATTGTATGTATTCAAACTTCTACGTGCTCCAAAAACTGTTAAAAACTCCTTTCATCTCTTCCTTTATGGCCACACACACACACACACACACACACACACACACATGAGGGTTGTGTCGATACTAAAATGTTCAACTCGATATTGATACTCAGGAAAATATTCGATACTCGATACCATTTTCGATACCACCAGGATAAAAACAAAGACCCCAAAATTTAACAGAAATATTTTTATTAACAAGAAAAATGCAACATGTAAAAATGAACAGAACCACAGGTTAAATATTTATAATAAAAAACTGTTGTGCAAAAAGAAACTGCAACTATGATAACAAGCTTCAGATACTCGATACTTTTGAAAATGAGGATCGTATCCGGATACAAAGTTTTAGTATCGATACTTTTGATAACCCTAACACACACACACACACACACTGTAGTGTATTTTAACTCGGTTCCACACACCGTCCTGCTGCTACAAACACTTAATAGAGCACCAAATGTGGATTAATCCGCCGCTGAAAATAGTCCCAAAGATGCCGTATTTTCTCCTGTTTAAGTCACATTTGCTAAAAACTTCAGTGTCCAGTTTAGACAAAAAATACCTGTTTAATAGCTGTTTTTAAATGTTATTTCAGTGGGAGTCAATAGGTTTTGGGGCTGAGAGACACAGACTGAACACATGTTGGTTTTGGTCTTTTCAAGGGATTTGTTGACAATAATAAAAATACAGAATATCTCATAGTTTCTACTTTAACTTCTCTCCTCACTGACTGTCTGTTTTTAAGACATTTCAGTGTTTGAGTGTCTAAAACCGGTTACTTTAAATGAGATTCTGATCAGATAAAAACCTGTTCAGGAGCTGAAGGGACTAAAGGAAAGCCAGTTTGGTAAAATCGTACCTTGACATGTTGTAATATCATGTAATATCATGTTTCAGGAGTTGTGATTGGTTAATATGAAACACTTTGGGTGACGTTTCCCTTCCAGATTTTCTGTACAAAATATATTTGAAAGATTTTTTTTTCCTCTTGAGACAGCTAAAATCATGACACTGCACAGGCAGATTTCTATCCTCGCTTGAATTAAAACCACTATGTGTAGGATTTTGTAGGTTTGTTTTTACAAAAAAAAAAGCAGAAGAAGAAGAAGAAGATTCATGATGTGTTTTGCTCATTTCGGAGCTCCTGAATATGATCTGTGTGTGAGGGAGCACGTTAATTATTCCTAATAATCAGACTGAATTTACTTGATTATTCAGTCTGAAGGTGATCTGATCACAGCTGCTCAACACTAACTTTAGAGCAGGGCTGTCAAACTCAAATACACAGTGGGCCAAAATGTAAAACTTGGACAAAGTCGCGGGCCAACATTGATATTTATTGAAAAAATGGACCTAAACAAGTTCAAACGACATGGAACAAGCAAAACTTGATATAACTTAATATTGCAAACATGCAAAATCGAATATCAAATAAAACAAACAAACACATCAATGGCATTCATTTCTTACATAAATTTAAATAAAAATCCCTTTATTTTATATGCGGCCTTCTTTAAATTTAAATTTAACAGTAATCTTTTTCCACAGGCTAAAAATAAATGTGAGAATAAAATAACAATAATAAACCAAATGACTAATAATAATATCCTTCAATGAATGTGCAGCCATTCAAGCCTTGGACTAGCAAGAAAAAGTGCATAAAGACACTTTAATTGTTGCTCAGTTTGCTCCACACTGATCTACTGTGTTCAAGCCAAAACACCAGCAGAGCATTCTGGGATTTGTAGTATTATTTGCGCTGTATAAATCCGGCGGGCCAGCTCTGGTTGTCATTTGGTATTTCCTCGCGGGCCAAATATAATTATACTGCGGGACAAATTTGGCCCACGGGCCAGAGTTTGACACCTCTGCTTTAGATTGTTGGATAAATGTGTCCAACTATTAAATATTATCAGACTGAATATCAGTCCAGCGGGAGGTTTGTGACTGATTAAAACTCCAACATATCCATCAACAACATGCTGAAGTGAATCAGAGATCAGATGATTTCTACATTAAACCCTTCGGTCTCTGCCTCCGCTTGCTTTACTTTCCTTGACGTTTATTAAACTTAATAATATAAAAAAATATGTAATTTGGGAAACCATGAATTCCTGTTTTAGTAAACAAATCTGTAGCAGCAGTTAGGAGGAATAGTTAAAGGAATACTTCACCTCAAATTATCTTTTTTATTTAACCCTTTGATGCACAACATGGTCTAAAGTGACCCGACTGAGTTTTTATGTTCTATATCTTTGCAATAAATTAATTTAATCATTCAGTATTCCAGGTTTTCCTAAATCAATTTGTTTTTGATCATCATACATCCTCATTTTTTGTTTTCATTTCTTACTTTTTGAATAAAAACCCTTTTTGTATCGCTACGCTTTTAATGCACAACATGGGTCAAACATTTCATTTCATCATTTAATTTAATTTAATTTAATAAATTTTGGAATAAGGCTGAAACATAAAAAAATGTAGAAAAACTAAAGTGCTGTGAATAGATTAGATTTAGATTAGATTTGACTTTATTAATCCCACAGCGGGGAAATTTCTTTGTTACAGCCGCAGAAAATCACACAATTATAAGATAAGATAAAAAACAATCTAAGAAAAGACATTTAACAATATACAAAATATACAAAATAATAATAATAATAATAATAATATACTATATACAACTTAGTGCAAATTAAGTGGAGAATGTGGAGAATGTGCAGATTATATGCAGAATACCTACCAGATAAAATATGAGTGTGGACAGTTACTATTTGAAACAAATGACTATTATTATAGTATTAGGGCATTTTATTTTAAATCTAATTTGTATTTTAAGTCATTTTTGACCTTGTTGTGTATTAGAAGGGTTGTCCATATGTTGTGCATCAAAGGGTTAATATGTTTTACCATCAACTCTGAAGAACTCAAAGACCCAAACAAAGTAAATTGAGGCCAAACTTAAATATAAAACTATGTCAAAACATCTGTTTACAAGCTGTCAATCATCCAGTGTGATGTCTCATTTATCAGCTGTTTGCTCTCTACTTAACTAACTAAACCTGCAGCTAAAACCTGATTATTTAAAACACTTCTGCACAGAAACTCTCATGCTTGTGCAGACTTGCTCCTCATATGCATGAGACAGTTTATGCTCAAGTGTTTTAACTGTTTTTAGGGAAAAAATGCACAAGTATACGAGTGGATAAATGAGATTAAAGTGCAAGTTTTTGGATTCTTCGTTCACTGTGAAGTTTTCTTCAAAATGCATCTGAAAGCAGGATTAATAATTAATATATACAGTCATGGAAAAACATATCAGACCACCCTTTGTTTTCTTCAGTTTCTTGTTCATTTTAATACCTGGTTCAACTAAAGGTTCATTTGTTTGGACAAATATAAAGATAACAACAAAAATAGCTGATAAGAGTTTAATTCAACCCTTTATCGGGCGAAGAACCGTATTTGGTAACTTCAGCTGATATCCAAAATAAAAAATAAAAATATTTCGAGAAAAAAAGTTGCAAATTTAGATTAAAGTGGCAAATCTACAAGAAAAAAAGCAGCAGATTTAAGAGATTTAAAGTGGCAAATCTGTGCGAAAAAAGTCACAGATTTACAGGAAAAAAGCTACTTTTTTTTCTTGCAGATTCACCAATTTAAAGCTCATAAATCTGCACATTTTTTTTCTTTTTTTGCCACTTTAATCTCGTAAATTTATTTCTCACAATATTACCTCCCTCCCCCAGGTCCATATGTGTTTTTACACATTCTGGCAGTGTGTAATATTCTCCAATATTATATATCAGCTCTTAAATTAAACTCTTATCAGCTATTTTTGTTGTTATCATTATATTTGTCCAAACAAATGTACCTTTAGTTGTACCAGGCATTAAAATGAACAAGAAATTGAAGAAAAAGGCTGATCTAATCATTTTTTCCATGATGGTAAATGCTCATTTTGGGGGTTGAAGTACTTTTTTTTAACTTGACATTTTTTCATGATGATCAAAAAGAGGTAACACTTTACAATAACCAACTGAGTGATGTTTATAGATGGTTTATAGACCAATTATTAACCATTTACAAAGTGCTATATACATATTTAATCTTTAAATGTTTTCAACCAATTTCTTAAAGGTATATGACTCATTTAAAAAATCATTAACATACTTAATATGGTGTTAAAAATGTTAAAATGAGTGCAACTAAAACTATTAAGAAACTATTAAATATAATGGAATTGTTTGTTAATGGCAAAGTAGCGATAAACTTACATTAATATACCATCTATTTGTCATTTATAAAAGATTTAGTTAGTTAAATATTCATAAATTATGTATTTCCCATTCTAAATGGTCTATATACAGTTTATAAATGATGATTAAACATTAATACACTATCTGTTTACCATTTATAAATTATGGTTATTGTTAAGTGTTACCCAAAAAGATAATTCAAAAGTTGTTCGACCTGAAAGTCGACTTACAACAAGCTGTGTTTGTGCCAATGAAGTGAGATTCCAGCATTGTACTTTTTTCAAATCTTACACATAGTGGCTTTAAAAATAGATCTATTTGAAGACTGAATAATGACAGAATGACTTGATATAATGAGCAGTTGAGGATCATGCAGACAGATGTTTAGGAAGCCAAACAGTCAGTTTTGTTTCTCTTTAAGTGGCACTTTGAGCCAGAACGTGCAGCATGTGGCTCCGTTTCTTTTGTCCTGCAGCTTTAATTTTAAGAGTCTCGACCAGAAAACCCCCCGTAGCTCCCTGTGACCTTTCACCCCCTCTCATCTGCAGATTTGAGTCATTAAATGGAAATTAATTGAAATTTTCCCCCTCAAAATGTAAAGGCACAGTTTAACCCCTTAAACCAGGGGTGTCAAACTCAAATACACAATGGGCCAAAATGTAAAACTTGAATAAAATCGCGGGCCAACATTGAACAAATAAACCTTTTAATATATACCAAACATGTTTTGCTTTAACATTAAATATGGAACCAGCAACGCTTATAAACATACAATATATAACTAAATAGTGCAGACATGCAAAATCAAATTTCAAATAAAAAACACATCAATGTCATTAATTTATTAAATAAAAATTAAATAAAAATCGTGACAAAATGACAAAAAAACACACAAAATGACTAGAAAAAAGACACAAAATAACAAAAAGACGCAGAATTTATTAATTTATTAAAAATTAAATAAAAATCGTATGCCTCTTTTCTATTTGCATCCTTCTGATTTAAATATCAAAATAAACTTTTTCAACAGGTTAATACATTTAAAAATAAAATAACAATAATAAATCTAGTATTAGCGGTAAATGTGCCGTATAATACCGGCGGGTCAGCTTTTATTGTACAATAATAATAAGATAATAATTTGGTATTGCCTCGCGGGCCAAATAAAATTACACTGCGGGCCAAATTTGGCCCGTGGGCCAGAGTTTGACACCCCTGCCTTAAACAGAGCCTAAATGTGTATTTTATTGTGGCGATCATTAAAACATCAGGTGTCAAAGTCGCCTCTGACTGCACTGAAAAAAGAACTTAATTGAATTGTTTCATTTGGTAACACCTAAATAAATTAAGTTCTTTCAAAATTAATTTAATAAGTTACATTAACACAATTGAATTTAATTGAAAGAAATTAATTTGAAAGAACTTAACTCATTTAGGTGTTACCAAATGAAACAATTCAATTCTTTGAATTTTTTTTTCTTTTTTCAGTGTGACAAAATGACCCTTTTTTCTCCACTTTTCTCCTCATGCAGTGATTTGGAAGTTGCCATATGATTTCACCATCGTTATGTTTTATATTGTAAATATTGTACAGACACACCCACCACTGCCTCAGAGAACAGGAAGATAAACACTATGACTGTGTCAGTGTTAAACACTCAGATTAAATAGAGGAGTTTTTTTTTTATATATAGCGTAAAGGGCTGCTTCTATTCTGCTTCTTTCTTTCTTTTATTTGGTGGGATAGTAGAACACAACTTGCCCTGGTAGACTGCTGTTAAACTATATGCTTCTCTTTTTGTATTTTTTTTTATTTGGTTATTTGTGGGGAATGATGATGATGAGTTCAGATGAAGATCCTCCTCCTGTGAGTCTTAAAAAGAAGTTCTTCTGATCTAAAAGCTGTGTGTTAATGAGAGGGAGGCAGCAGGAAGCTGAGACCAGGAGACAGAATGTAAATGTTGGTTTGGTTCTGACTCATGTGTTGAGTCACCATGTGAGAGCCAGATGTTCATCCTCGCCTTTCTTTATTTATCGTTTATTTTTAGCCGATTCTGAGTGTCAGACAGACAGAAACAGACTCAGCGGGGTCAGATTGTTGGTTAAAAGGAGTTTTTTTTAAATGCTTTCGCATGTTTTGGCTCATTAACTACAATTCAGGCGTAGTTTATACCACAACCAAAACATTTTTTTTCTCCATATGTTCACAAAAATCTGATTTACAGATTGAAACTTGCTTAAAATTTGGGCGTCCAACAGTCACTAAAGGTGGGAAACAAAAGTCAAATAAAATGTGAAAAATATAGTTTGGGTATATGTAAATAAATTAACCCTATAAAGCCAAATGTATCATATTTGTTACACAATAACTTATTTGAAAATTTGTCAGTTGTCATTTTATTACATTTCATACATTATGCATTAAATAAAGCAACATACAGTCTTTTTCTCATTTAGGTAAACTAGGTAAAGGTTTAACTGACATAATTAGGTATATTTAGAGTAAAATTGAGATATCTCTCGAATAATTCAAAGAAAAAAACATTTTTTTGGTGTGTATTTTTAGGTGGCAAAAAAATTGAGCATTGATGATGTGTAGGAGATAAACTGAGCAACAAATTGCACAAAAATACCAGATGTAGCAAAAATGAAATGCTGGTTCCACTGGTGGATCTGTCATTGCTGCATGAAAACTTCATATCAGCAGATGTATTATGATGTTGTGTTATATGGAAAAAAATATTTTGTATGTTTGAGGAAAATGTTAAAAGGAAAGTCAAAGTTTTAATAGGTTAAGAATATTAGGTTTTATATGTTTTTGTTAGTTCAAGAAAAACAAACTGTGAGCAACAAATTGCACAAAAAGACCCAATGTATCAAATATGATACAAATTTCATGGTTCAGGCTTTATAGGGTTAACTGGTGTCAATGCAAACATTAATTCAGTTAAAAGTGAATATATTAGGTTGGTTCAATTTAAATGTATTAGTTTGGTTCAATAACTAAAATGTTAAGAAATAATTTGGATCAAGGCAAAGAATTAAGGTTGAGTCAAGAGCAGTTTTATTGTTTACATCAACATAAAATAATCAAAGTTACTCTATTTAGATTCTGTGAAGTCAGATATTTTAGATGTGATATCTGGACATCATTTTTTTTAGTTTGAGCAAGGTTATAATTTTTTCCACCATATTAATCTGTCTTCTAGCGACAAACAGGGCTGCAAGTTATTTTTATCAAGCATTAATCTGTTTGGTTTATAAAATGTCACATTCAAAATGATAGAAAAAAGCACAAAGACTAATGTGAAACCTTCATGTTTTGTCTAACTCTCCAAAACTCTAAAGATATTTAGTTTGAAGCTAAATTTAAAGAATAGAGAAGAGGAGCAGATCTTCACATTTGAGAAGCTAAATAAAGTGGAAAAATAGTTAATTATCAATATAGTTTTATTTAAATTTTCTTGGTTTATTTGTCTATTTGGCGACAATTACAAGTGTCCTCACACTGCCAAATAATTTGTCGAGTCATTTGTTTTTTTGCAAGATAGTCACCAACATATTTATTGAAGTTATGTTGATCTAATTAATTTCCAAATGTAACTTCTGTATTACGCTGCTCCACAGCAGATGTTTGTGATTGGTCGGTTTTAGTGTCAATCAGAATTATTGGCCAAAGTTGTAATGTTTGGAAACTGTTATTTACAAGCTCTTTGTTTACAGAATGCTCCTCTGCCTCCTGTGTATCTTTTCATTGGATTCTATGCAGCGCTTTTGGGCTGTTGTCTCTTATATTTCTCATCCAGTCTTGGTAAAACTGAAGCCCTGTTGTTGTGGCGTTTGAAAATACTAAAACATTTTAACTTCAACAACAAAATGAAGGCAACACGTGTCTCACTTTCAAGTTTAAAATTGCAAAAAGTACTGAAATAACCGGTTTCTTCAAAAGTTTCAATAAAAAAAACAGACTAAAAACATGCAAAACCACCTGTTTCCCATAATCCTTAATAATCACAAATCACCTGCTAATCAATCAATCAATCAATCAGTTAATCAGATCAAACAGAAATCACAAGTTCCACTTCTTCTGTTTCTGTCTGTCTGTAACAAATCTAGAACCATAGAAAACACACACATATTTGAATAAATGTTACTGGGCCAAAAACCTTGTAACAGGTTTTCGTTTGAGGTACAAAATCTAATTTATTGATCAATGTTCAACTTCTGTTTGACACAGTAAGTAACAGCAGGAATGTTAAACATCATAATGGTCTTAAAAAACAAACTTCTGTTACTGATTCTCAACATCTGCAACTGGACTAAAGTATTACGTCTGTAAAGAGTCATTCTGAGGACCACAAGTATGAAAACTGTCCAATAATTCTCTCTGTGTTTCTGAAATCTGGTGATGACGTTTGATCATGAAAGTTATTGATGATTCAGTTGTTGGTGGCTGGTTGTTGCACCTTTTAACATCTAAATCAGTGGCAGGGGTCGAGTGTGTGTGTGTGTGTGTGTGTGTGTGTGTGTGTGTGTGTGTGTGTGTGTGTGTGTGTGTGTGTGTGTGTGTGTGTGTGTGTGTGTGTGTGTGTGTGTGTGTGTGTGTGTGTGTGTGTGTGTGTGTGTGTGTGTGTGTGTGTGAATGAGTGTGAGAGAGAGAAATGTATTTATATTTTGATTGTCCTCAAACAGTTTTTAAAATGACAGAAAATAAATGTTGACTACACCAGCTTCAACGATCTGCCTCCTCATTATTTTGGTTTTAATATTCATACACTCTAATTTTTTTTGATTGATTGATTGTCGATTATTTCGAACATGCAAGCAAGCAAAAAAAAACAACACAAAAAAAATATTAATAGATGAATAAATAAAAAACAAAGCAAAAAAGCAAAAAAAAATTGGGAAAACAGACACTTTCTGCAAGCTTGAAAGGGAGTAGGAAGAAGTTAAAAAACGTATCGAGTCCTACCCCTTAACAGGTCTCTCTCTCTCTCTCTATATATATATATATATATATATATATATAAATATATACATATATATGAATAATCAATATAGTCACAAACAAATATTATAATGAATTTCACTGTAAAATAACAGTAAAATACTATAATATAATTTATTTTAACAGTACATTATCATATTTTGGATTACAGTATATGACCGTAGGATAACTGTGGGTGTTGTGGTTATTTTGTCCTCAAACAGTTTTCATAATTTATTTTTTTCTTTCAAAATAATTTTTATTGGATTTTCCTTGGATGCATAATTATATCAGCTGTCAGTTTATCCAATACATCCATAGACTAGGCAAGTACAAAATAAATGAAAACACCAAAGTTATAGTCAAAAAATACAAAAACAAAACAAATAGAAAAAAACAAAAACAAATAAATGAATGAAGATAAACATATAAGAGAAAATTATAAAATAAAAAAATAGAAAAAATACTAATAATAATACTATAATTTATTTTAACAGTATATGATCATATTTTGGATTACAGTACATGACCGTAGGGTAACTGTGGGTGTTTGTGGTTATTTTACAGGGCATTTATCGTAATTTATCAAACAGTATAATACAGTTTAATGCTGTTAAATTACAGTTATCTGTTGTTAATTGACCGATTTAACTGTTAATTTACATGCGAGGGATGAATATTTAACAGTATTTTACTATAATTATAAAATACAATAGGATTCTGCTGTAAATTTACTGTAAATACACCAATTTGTTAGTGTATTCAATCTTTCAGAAGTGAATTTACATTAAATCAGTTACATCTGAGGCACAGTGCTGCTTTGAGCTAAATGCTAACGTCGGCATGCTAAAATGCATACAACGACAATGTTTTCTTTTATTATGATTAGAACTTTAATATATTTATATATTTTCTGTTTTTCTATTATGATGCTACACATTGTGTATTACAATTTTCAGTTGCAGTTATTCATCATGGGCATATCTAAAGTCATGGAAAAAATGATTAGACCACCATTGTTTTCTTCACTTTATTGTTCATTTTAATGCCTGATGATACAACTAAAGGTTCATTTGTTTGGACAAATATAATGATAACAACAAAATTAGTTTAATTTAGTTTAATTTAGGAGCTGATATCTAGACATTGTCCATGTTTTTTTTTATTATTATTATTTTTTTATTATTAATTTAGACAAAACACAACACAAATCACCAATGGACAAACATAGCAAAAAACAACAACAACAAAATCACAAAACCAACCCAAATAAATAAGTAAAACCACAATAATAAACAAGAACCTTAACACATCAAAACTAACCAAGACACAAACATGGTTCCATGGTTTTCTTGTTAATGATTTTGGTTATTATCGAGAAAACCATTAAAATGAACAAGAAATTGAAGAAAATAATGGTCTAATATTTTTTTTCCATGACTGTAAGTTTAACGTAATTTCCTAATTGGTAGTTAAGTAAAGCTGAGGCCAAAAAGAAAGAAAAAAAGTATAGAAAAGTATAGTGCAACCGCCATGAAGAAGCGGATATGACGTCACTTGTCTCGTTAACCGCGTTAAACTATTTTGGCAGGAAGTGAAATATAGGGCGCTAGCATTAATTAGCTAAAACCGTTAGCTGCGCACTTTATTTTGGAAGGACATTGAACTTTATATTGAAAAACCTGTTAGATTTAACATTTCTGACCTCGGACTTTCTGACTTGGAGGAGAACAAATTAACAAAATCTGGATTTGTGGATAATATTCCGCCTTGGACTTGGAGTCTACCGGCTAAAACTGCTTGTCATCATTAGAAGGTAAGTGTCGCCTCAGTAACCGTTACCATGTCAACGGGCAGAGTAACGGTCATGTATCCGGTGTTACGGACTAAACAGTGACCCTGTTAATCTGGCGACTTTCAGCCGTTTGCCGGTTAAACAGCATTTTGGGCGGAATAACTCACATGTGTGTGTACTCAAACAGACTCCAGATATACATTTTGACTTTTTAATGAAAATTTGAACCAAGTGGGCAGCTACACAACGTTATTATCTGTCTTTTTTTAACGGCTGCCGTGACAATCACAGGCACTTCCGGCTAAAATTCCCCAGGGTCGCTTGTTAATCCGTAACACCCATTAGCTAGCTTGAATGTAGCCTTAGCTAATCTCTCTCCTTATTTATATACAGTCTGTGTCTCTCTGATAGAGTTACCTAAATGTCTGATTGAATTTCAGAAAGGCTCTACATTCTACATGAAATTATACTTTCATGATAAACAGCAGTCTTTTTTGTCTTTTTTTTGGTGGTAATTTTGTGTCTTTTTTGATCACTTTGTGTCTTTTTCTGGTCATTTTGTGTCTTTTTTTGGTCATTTGTGGGTTTTTTTGGTAATTTTGTGTCTTTTTTGGTCAATTTGTGTCTTTTCTTGGTCATTTTGTGTCTTTTTTTAGTCATTTTATTCATTTTTTTTGGTAATTTTGTGTCTTTTTTGGTCATTTGTGGGTTTTTTTGGTAATTTTGTGTCTTTTTTGGTCAATTTGTGTCTTTTCTTGGTAATTTTGTGTCTTTTTTTTGGTAATTTTATTCATTTTTTTTGGTAATTTTGTGTCTTTTTTGGTCATTTGTGGGTTTTTTTTGGTAATTTTGTGTCTTTTTTGGTCAATTTGTGTCTTTTCTTGGTCATTTTGTGTCTTTTTTTGGTAATTTTATTCATTTTTTGGTAATTTTGTGTCTTTTTTGGTCATTTGTGTCTTTTTTGGTCATTTTGTGTCTTTTCTTGGTCATTTTATGTCTTTTTTTAGTCATTTTGTGTCTTTTTTTGGTCATTTTGTTTCTTTTTTGGGTGATCTGAACTGTGCGTGTGAGATTGTGTTCAGTGAGTGGGGGTCGTGGACAACATGCATGTTAAATTAGGGGTCGCGACTCAAAAAGGTTGAGAACTACTGCTTTAGAACAATGTTGAGGCACTTTACTTGAGTATTTTCATTTTTATGTAACTTTATACTTCTACTCCACTACATTTAGCTGCCATCTTTAGTTACTCTTCAGGTCAAGATTTAACATGAAAAACATGATTAATTTCAAATTATCAATGCTAACAAAATGCCTAAATCTAGCTAAAGACATTATAAGATATTATTAGCATGTCAAATGGTTATTTTTACCACTTAGTGTCTCCTAGAGATTTAACTGTTATCAGAACTCGTGTTTTTTTATTGTCAGTTAAATATTTTTTCCTTTTAATTTATTGAAAGAATTAAAATGTGAAAAATTCTGCTTGCTTCATCCACATAATCTTTTATTATTACATCACTTTTGCAAACAGAACAACAAATAAAAAAACGTCTGTCTCTTCTGTCGTGCCTTTGAGCAAAATGAGGCTCCTGGCTGACCTTTTCAGAGGATTTCTGACTACGTTTCTACAGATGATGAAGTTAAACAACAGGAAATCCATAAAACACAAGAGTAGTCACTTTTTGTAATGTTTTATTTGATGAAATTGTGACAAAACACTTGTTCTTTCCTGCTGAAACCAAAGTTTTCCATTCAATTAGTCCTTTTATTTTGAAATGGCATATGCACCTGTTGGCCACCAGATGGAGACAGTGTACTTTAAACTGTTAGTTGTCACTATTGTTCTCTCTCACACACACACACACACACACACACACACACACACACACACACACACACACATACACACACACACACACACACACACACACACACACACACACACACACACACACAGAAAGCAAAGCATCTGAATGAAATTACAGCCAGCTTGAGTAACTTCCTGTGGGTGTGTGCACGTTTTTCTGTGCATGCGTGTGTGTGTGTGTGTGTGTGTGTGTGTGTGTGTGTGTGTGTGTGTGTGTGTGTGGGTCAGAGCTACGCAATGCTGAGCAGTCCAGTGTAACAGTCCACAGAGAATATTTGATACTGGAAATATAATTATGTGTCTGGGGCGTAGTGCGCTGTGTCACAGGAGCAGAAAGAAAAAATCATCAGGGTTCATTTGTAACACGGAGATATTCATCACTCATTTAAATAAATGTAGAAGCCACTTATACAGCTTTTGTGTTCATTTTAATCTAGATCAAATCGTTTTCTAAAGGCTGATTGTGTGCTCTGTTTGACAAAAGTCAAGTAAATAAAGCAAAGTTCACAATATTTCTCTCTAGAAAAAAGTGATGTCGAGGTATAAAGTAGAACAAAACAGTTACAGTACAGTTTCCCAGTTCTAAATACATAAAGCTTTATATTGTATAGAGCAGTAGTTCTCAACCTTTTTGAGTCGTGACCCCCAATTTAACATGCATGTTGTCCACGACCCCCGCTCACTGAACACAATCTCACATGCACAGTTCAGGTCATACAAAAAAGACACAAAATGACCAAAAAAGACACAAAATGATCAAAAAAAGACAAAAAAAAAAAGACACAAAATGACAAAAAAAAAAAGACACAAAATGACAAAAAAAGACACAAAATGATCAAAAAAAGACAAAAATGACACAAAATGACAAAAAAAGAGAGACAAAATGACAAAAAGGCACAAAATGATCAAAAAAGACACAAAATTACCAAAAAAGACACAAAATTACAAAAAAGAGAGACAAAATGACAAAAAGACACAAAATGACCCCAAAAAGAAACAAAATTACCAAAAAAAGACAAAAAATGACCCCAAAAAGAAACAAAATTACCAAAAAAGACACAAAATGATCAAAAAAAGACACAAAATTACCCCAAAAAGAAACAAAATTACCCCAAAAAGAAACAAAATTACCAAAAAAGACACAAAATTACCCCAAAAAGAAACAAAATTACCAAAAAAGACACAAAATGATCAAAAAAAGACACAAAATTACCCCAAAAAGAAACAAAATTACCAAAAAAAGACACAAAATTACCCCAAAAAGAAACAAAATGACCAAAAAAGACACAAAATGATCAAAAAAAGACACAAAATTACCCCAAAAAGAAACAAAATTACCAAAAAAAGACACAAAATGATCAAAAAATGACACAAAATGACAAAAAAGAGAGACAAAAAGACACAAAATTACCCAAAAAAGACACAAAATTACCCCAAAAAGAAACAAAATTACCAAAAAAGACACAAAATGATCAAAAAAAGACACAAAATTACCCCAAAAAGAAACAAAATTACCAAAAAAGACACAAAATGATAAAAAAAGACAAAAAATGACACAAAATGACAAAAAAGAGAGACAAAATGACCAAAAAAGACACAAAATGACCCCAAAAAGAAGCAAAATTACCAAAAAAGACACAAAATGACAAAAAAGACACAAATTGACCAGAAAAATATCAAAAAAAGACACAAAATGACAAAAAAAAGACACAAAATTACATAAAAAAAAACACAAGATGATCAACAAAAAAAGACATTAAATGACCAAAGGACTAAAACACATGAACACATGAACACTTTAACACAGTGGAGACAGAGCTGACTTCCAAAATGATTTGGCGACGCCCAGAAATCATCTCGCGACCCCAATTGGGGTCCCGAACCCAAGGTTGAGAACAGCTGGTATAGAGTTCTGTCATATTTAAGACAACAGAATACTTCAGTATACATCTACAGATTCACATGCTAATGGTTTGTTTTGTTTATTAAGTTCAGCTTTATGTTAATTTGTAGGATTTGTAGTTTTAGGTAAAAGCGTTTCCTGTTGTCTTTTATTTTGGGGGAAAAATAAAATAACTTTACTGTTTGTGATTCAGGCCACTATGGCTGTAAAACCAACCATAGTTCAGCGATTATTTCAGGGTTTAAATTGTGTTTTTAAGATTCAAAGATAGGATTCTTTTGTTTTGGGTTTAATTTCGGGTTTGGTGTTTGTTTCTCTCTGTAGGCTTTAGGGTCAGGATCTAAGGTCTGTAGGTGGGAGTTAGGGTCAGAGGTTTTGGTTTCCGTGTTTATTTCCTGGGTTTAAAATGTGTCTGGTCTAGAGTTAGGGTTGAGATTTAATTTGAAGTTTAGGATTGTGGTTTATTTAGAGTGTGCAGGATTTAGACTCTGGCTTGAGGTTTGAGGTTTCCTCTGCTTTCATTCTAAAGAAAACTGTCACGAGGTGAAATATCTAACGGCTTTCCTCGCTATTAATATTCCTTCTTTTATTTTGTGATGAATCTGGTAATGCTGCACACATGTTTAACATTCTTTTATCATCAAATGTTCCTAAATTTAATTTACAGTGACAGTTGGTTTTGTTTCTTGTCATGACTGAAACTAATTTAATGGACAAGGATGAAATGTTCCAGTTAAATATTTAATAGAACATCAAATGAAAAAGCTTTATGGAGGAAGGATGAGGTCATTGGGGACCAAAGCTGCTGTGGGTTTTGTTGTTTGTGTAAATATAAAGAAACAAACAAACAACAGCACATAAAGCCTTGTTCAGAGGTGAACGTCATGCACTGTAAAAAATATTTGTAGAAATTACAGTAAAACTCTGTCAAATTCATCAGCAAAATAAAAAATTGAATATCACCATGATAGACACTTTTAATTACCGTAAATCAAGGAATAGTACAAAACTTTTGAAAAACCTTTGAAAACACACAGTTTTACTGTAAATATATATAAAAAATTCATGTAAAGTTAATGGAGAAATACCATATTGTCACAAGGACACAATTACCCTAAAAATAAAGGGACTTTTCAATCTAAATTACAGTTTTCGCTGATATTTACACTTAAATTTACAGTAGAAAAGCCACTCTGTATTTTTTACGGTGTAGTTCTGGCAACCACAGCTGCCGGTATTTTACCGTAAATTAAACAGATTTTTTTTTACAGTGTGGCCCAGGTGATCACAGGTGCATTAATTTAACACGACTACCTGCAAGACAATCAGGCCAACGAGCAGCCACACGACTATAAATCTGAATCATTTCACTTCAACACTCTGCTGCTGAGCTTCCAAGGTGTGATAAGCTGATTTTATAATAATAATCATCTTTATTTCTTAATAATCTTTATTTAGGGAACGCTTGTTACAAATTGCTTTGCAAAGACATGTTAAAAAGAGACATAAAACAACAGATAAAAGTATTTTATATCATATAAATGACGTAAAAACAAAGCAGACTAAAAGAAGAAACAAAATGACTTAAAAAAAGACACAAAATGACCAAAAAATACATAAAATGACCAAAAAAGACACAAAATAAGAAGACAGAAAAACAAAAAAAACCCACAGAAGACACAAAATGAGCAAAAAATACATACCGATCGGCAGCTTGTTCCAGAGTTCACTTCTATAAAAAGTTTCAATAAAACTACTTTTGACATGTCATATTTGACTTTGACTGAATATTTGCTCTCACTTCATGATAAAAATATCAGGATATATATCGTATAACGATATTCAGCCTAAATATATATCAGATATGACTTTTGGTCCATGTCGCCTTACAACATCTAAAACTGGCACTTTTTAGCTCCATGGAGTCTTAAAGGGCTTTTTTATCCATTTTCATGTCTTTTCGTGTCTTTGTAAGTCATTTTGTGTCTATCGGTCATTTGTGTCTTTTTTGTGTCTTATTTGGTCATTTTGTGTCTGTTGTTGTGTCTTTTTTAGTTATTTTGTGTCTTTTTTTGGACATTTTGTGTCTTTTTTGGTAATTTGTGTCTTTTTTGTGACTTTTTTGGTCATTTTGTGTCTGTTGTGTCTTTTTTAGTTATTTTGTGTCTATTTTTTGGTCATTTTGTGTCTTTTTTGCCATTTTGTGTCTTTTTTGGTAATTTGTGTCTTTTTTGTGACTTTTTTGGTCATTTTGTGTCTGTTGTTGTGTCTTTTTTAGTTATTTTGTGTCTTTTTTTTGGTCGTTTGTGTCTTTTTTGTGTCTTTTTTGCTAATTTTGTGTCTGTTGTGTCTTTTTTTAGTTATTTTGCATTTTTTTTTGGTAATTTTGTTTCTTTTTTGGTAATCTTGTGTCTGTTGTGCCTTTTTTAGTTATTTTGTGTCTTTTTAGTTATTTTGTGTCTTTTTGGTCATTTTGTGTCTTTTTTGTCATTTTGTGTCTTTTTTGGCTATTTGTGTCTTTTTTGGTCATTTTGTGTCTTTTTTGTCATTTTGTGTCTTTTTTTGGTCATTTGTGTCTTTTTTGTGTCTTTTTTGGTCATTTGTGTCTTTTTTGTGTCTCTTTTGCTCATTTTGTGTCTGTTGTTGTGTCTTTTTTTAGTTATTGTGTGTCTTTTTTTGGTCATTTTGTGTCTTCTGTGGGGTTTTTTTGTTATTCTGTCTTCTCATTTTGTGTCTTTTTTGGTCATTTTATGTATTTTTTGGTCATTTTGTGTCTTTTTTTAAGTCATTTTGTGTCTTTTTTGGTCATTTAATGTATTTTTTGGTCATTTTGTGTCTTTTCTTAAGTCATTTTGTGTCTTCTTTTGGTCTGCTTTGTTTTTACGTCTGGATGTGATGAAGCCATGCTTTGGCACTTTTGGAGACTCCAGAGGTTTAATACAACTTGAATCAGGAACTGTGAAAGAAGAAAGACATCCAATACCAGATTTCGACACATTAAATGTTCAATATTTAGCGCCACAAAAGTTTGGAGGTTGGATACCTATCCCCACTTAATTTCACTTTAATTTTTACTTGACTTATGATCATTTTTCTAACTTGAGACGGACTATTTCATCTTGTGAATGACTTCTACTGAGGACAGACTCTCAGGGTGACCTCATGGCAGTTATCTCTCTCTCTCTCTCTTCTATGATGTATTATTTGTTTTGGTGTAAAGTTTAGATAGCAACAAGACTAAGAACATTATCAGGAAGAGAAATCCTTCTCCAGCTAATCCAACACACACACACACACACCCGTATTTGTGTGTTCATTGGCAGTCCACCCTGCAGAGTTCTTCACACTTACTGTAACCGTCACGTCACTTAAATTCTTGAGAACTTCTGGACCTCACAAGTATAATGACAGTTAAAGCTCCAGCAGACTGTGTGTGTGTGTGTTCAGGGTGTTGTGTGTGTGTGTGTGTGTGTGTTCAGGGTGTTGTGTGTGTGTGTGTGTGTGTGTTCAGGGTGTTTTGTGGTTGTCGTGTGTTTTAACTCAGACTGAAGTGAAATAATTAAAGAACAAACTCTCCTGATGGTTTTCTCTCAGCAGGACTCACACTGTTAAAAATCTTTGTAGAAATAACAGTAAAACACTGTCAAATACATCAGAAATAGGGCGTAAAATAAAAAATTGTATATCACCATATTAGACACTTTTAATTAATTAACCCCAGTTGGGGTCGCAAGATGATTTCTGGGGGTCGCCAAATCATTTTAGAAGTCAGCTCTGTCTCCACTGTGTTAAAGTGTTCATGTGTTTTAGTCTTTTTGATCATTTTGTGTATTTTTTGGACATTTTGTGTCTTGTTTTGGTCATTTTGTGTCTTTTTTTGCGCATTTTGTGTCTTTTCAGGTCACTTTGTGTCTTTTTTTTATCATTTTGTGGTCAATTCGTGTCTTTTTTGGTAATTTTGTTTCCTCTTTTTTGGTAATTTTATGTCTTTTTTTGGTCATTTTGTGTCTTTTTTTGGGCATTTTGTTTCTTTTATTGATCATTTTGTGTCTTTTTTTGGGCATTTTGTTTCTTTTATTGATCATTTTGTGTGTTTTTTGGACATTTTGTGTCTTGTTTTGGTCATTTTGTGTCTTTTTTTTAAATCATTTTGTGTCTTTTTTTGTCTTTTTTTTTGGTCAATTTGTGTCTTCTTTGGTCAATTGTCTTTTTTTAGTCATTTTGTGTCTTTTTTTAGCCATTTTGTGTCATTTTTGGTAATTTTGTGACTTTTTTTGGTAATTTTGTGTCTTTTTTAAATCATTTGGTGTCTTTTTTGGTCATTTTTTGTCTTTTTTTATAAATGTTTTGTCTTTTTTTGGTCACTTTGTGTCTTTTTTTAGTCATTTTGTGTCTTTTTTGGTCATTTTATTCATTTTTTTGGTCATTTTGTGTCTTTTTTGGTCATTTTGTTTCTTTTTTTAGTCATTTTTTGTCTTTTTGTTGTCATTTTGTTTCTTTTTTGGGTGATCTGAACTGTGCATGTGAGATTGTGTTCAGTGAGTGGGGGTCACGGACAACATGCATGTTAAATTGGGGGTCGCAACTCAAAAAGGTTGAGAACTACTGCTTTAGAACAATGTTGAGGCACTTTACTTGAGTATTTTCATTTTTATGTAACTTTATACTTCTACTCCACTACACTTTAGAGGCAAATATTATATTTTTTACTCCACTACATTTAGCTGCCATCTTTTGTTACTTTTCAAATCAAATCAAAGAATAGCACAAAACTTTTACTTTTTTCTGCCATAAAGTGGAAGAAACACACAGTTTTGCTGTAAAAATATAACATTTTCATGCAAAATTTATGGAGAAATACCATGATGTGTTAATGAATGACACAATAACCCTAAAAATAACAGGATTATTCAGTCTAAATTACAGTTTTTGCTGATATTTACATTTAAATTTAGAATAGAAAACCCACTCACTGTAATTTTTACGGTGAAGTTCTGGCAACCACAGCTGCTGGTATTTTACCGTAAATTAAACAGATTTTTTTTACAGTGCAGACTTGATGATGGAGCTTTAAGTGAATCTTGTTTTTGTCTCGTAGCTCTGATGTCCCAAATGGAAACTGAGCGTTGTGTGTCCTCCCATTCTCAGTCTGCCAAGTACAAACTCCCAGTGCAAGTTTTCATTTCCTGCTTGGATTACTGGACATAATGTTGTGCAACATTGTGAAAATATAGAGAACAGAAACAGACATTTTATTGAACAGGTCAAATCTCAGCAACTCTTATTCTCTGGAAAATTCTTCACGTCAACTTCTGACTTTTGAAGCTGGGAAATAAATATGTTTTATGATTTTCATATCTTTTGGCAAGACTGGAGTAATTTCCAGTTTCTCTGCAGCTTCCAACAGGCTGACGTACTTACTGGAACTGTGTTTGGACAAATGAGATAAGACGTTAACGTGGAGCGACTCCCACAGTCTCCGGTGCTTTTCTCCATCATCCATCTTCATGAACCGGCTCACAGAAAGGTTCATCTGGGGTTTTAAATGATCCAGTTATCGTCTGTATCAATCACAAGGTGGACAAAATACCTGCAAGAGTTTCTGTCGTGGGAAAGAGGGGAAAAAATGGATAAAAGCCATTTTTTAAATGAATAAATCAACACAGATTTGGTAGATTTTTCCTTGATTGCACAGCAGGAATACGTGATTCAGATAAAATTTAAAATTTTGAGATGTCTTATCAACTGACCCAACAGTCATGTGATTGATATTTCCCTGATTGAACTCCAAAAGTAGAAAAGTAAAACAGAGATATCCGTTTTTGCAAATAAACTATTTTAATGTTTTAGTTGGATCTTTGTACTCTGATGCTAGTAAGGCCGCACATTTTTTCCCCTTATGTCAGCTTTGTGTGTGTGTGTGTGTGTGTGAGGACCAGAACACGTTTTTAACCAACAGAGTGAGGACATTTTTGCAAAGTGAGGACATTTCGGCCGGTCCTCACTTCTTTAAAGGCTTTTTTGAGATTTCAGACTTTGTTTTAAGGGTTAAAGGTTACATGATAATGATAATTAACTGAAATTGTATTGTGTGGTTACAAAACTAACTAAAATTATAGTGAAAATGTCCTTCGTTTTGGTCTTTGTCAACTTTTTTCATACATAATGAAGATGGATCAGACAAAGGAAATAAAGGAAAAATTTACTGTGACCTCTTTTAATCTCCCACCCAACAAATACCCCATTACAAAACACTACAACTAATAAAAACTAAACTAAAACTAACAAACTCACTCTAAAAACTAACTAAAACTAACTGAAATTGAAAACAAAAATTCACAACAAAATTAAAACTAAAACTAATGAAAAATCCAAAACTATTATAACCTTGATAGGGAATTCACTGTTCCAATGAGGGCCCTCACAAAGATAGAAGTACAAGAATGTGTGTGTGTGTGTGTGTGTGTGTGTGTGTGTGTGTGTTGGCGCTGTATTCACACATTCATCCACCTACTTCCTGTCTCTGGATTATGATGCCATCAGTGCGAGCCGCTGCTCTATCAGCTGGGATCTACCAGCTACGGATGTTAGCTTTGGGATTTAAACACACACTAGACCCCTCTCACACACACACACACACACACACACACACACACACACACACACACACACACACACTGGCTTGCTGGTAGAAAAAGGAAAAGGCGTGGTCAGTGGTTCTGCTGACCAGATGTGTTGGTTTGTGAATCAGAACTGAAAGTGACTGGGCTCATTACTCAGGAATAAAACTTAAAGTCAACTAATATAATCTCTCAGATCTCTCCGTCTGTCAGTAATCTGTTGGTTTCTTCTTCTCTCTGAGCTCTGGGTGTGTCTCTGCTGGTTCAGTAGGTGGTGAACTGCCCAGAAATAAGCACTCATTTGGTGATTTGCAGCTCCAGAGACGTCTAGACGTTTGGTTTAAAAGTCAAGGCTTTTTGGACATCCAGGACCCAGATAACAGTTGTTTCTGTGGAATTTAAATGATTATTACTCCGTGTTAAACAGCTTCTAACTACAGATTTAAATATAGTGATTTTAATGGTGTTGAACATCACTTATGTAACCAGGACATTGAGGGAAAACGTTTTAATGTGAAATTGACCAGAACGGTGCTGACACGGAGGTTTTCCTGTCTGCCTCTGGAATAAAATTATTCCATGAACTGGAAGTTTAGCTTTCTAAGAAATACCCAGAATGCAGTGTAAAGGGAAAAAAAGCAGTGGGTTTTTTTTGGTCATTCTGTCTTCTCATTTTGTGTCTTTTTTAGTCATTTTGTGTCTTTTTTTAGTCATTTTGTGTCTTTTTTAGTCATTTGTGTCTTTTTTTAGTCATTTTGTGTCTTTTTTAGTCATTTTGTGTCTTTTTTTAGCCATTTTGTGTCTTTTTTTTAGTCATTTTGTGTCTTTTTTAGTCATTTTGTGTCTTTTTTTAGTCATTTTGTGTATTTTTTAGTCATTTTGTGTCTTTTTTTAGTCATTTTGTGTATTTTTTAGTCATTTTGTGTATTTTTTTAGTCATTTTGTGTCTTTTTAGTCATTTTGTGTCTTTTTTTAGTCATTTTGTGTCTTTTTAGTCATTTTGTGTCTTTTTTTGTCATTTTGTGTCTTTTTTTAGCCATTTTGTGTCTTTTTTTAGTCATTTTGTGTCTTTTTTAGTCATTTTGTGTCTTTTTAGTCATTTTGTGTCTTTTTTAGTCATTTTGTGTCTTTTTTTAGTCATTTTGTGTCTTTTTAGTCATTTTGTGTCTTCTGTGGGGGTTTTTTTGGTCATTCTGTCTTCTCATTTTGTGTCTATTTTGGTCATTTTGTGTCTTTTTGTGTACAGGTTTTCCTGTCTGCCTCTGGAATAAAATTATTCCATGAACTGGAAGTTTAGCTTTCTAAGAAATACCCAGAATGCAGCGTAAAGGAAAAAAAGCAGTGAGTGACCATGCTTTGTATAAAACAGTTTATATTATATGACTTTTTACATTATAATGCAACTAGTGATGTGCTTGCTGAAGCTGAAAGCACAGAAATATAGTGAGGAGACAAAGAATTTGACTTTAATTAACTGTCAAGAAGATGCATAAATGCTAGTTTTGAGCAGCAAAAGTGAATTTTTATTTTAATATACAATATGTGCATCACTGGAAAACAATCACCTCCCCAATTCACCTGCACTGTATGAGATAATGTGCTAAAATTTCCATCTGTGTGAGGTAAATTCATCTTCCGAGGGTGAAGACGGAGCATAATTGTCTCTACTTTTACGCCAAACTCATCGATTAACTCTATGGAGTCTTAAAGGGCTATTTTGTCCATTTTTGAATCCTTTTCATGTCATTTTGTGTCTTTTTTGGTCATTTTGTGTCTTTTTTGGTCATTTTGTGTCTATGTTTGGTCATTTTGTGTCTTCTGTGGGGGTTTTTTGGTCATTTTGTGTCTTTTTTTTGTCATTTTGTGTCTTCTGTGGGGGTTTTTTGGTCATTTTGTGTCTTTTTTTTGTCATTTTGTGTCTTTTTTGGTCATTTTGTGTCTTTTTTGGTCATTTTGTGTCTATGTTTGGTCATTTTGTGTCTTCTGTGGGGTTTTTTTTGTCATTTTGTGTCTTTTTTTGTCATTTTGTGTCTTTTTTGTCATTTTGTGTCTTTTTTTTGTCATTTTGTGTCTTTTTTGGTCATTTTGTGTTTTTTTAGTCATTTTGTGTCTTTTTTGGTCATTTTGTGGCTTTTTTTTGTCATTTTGTGTCTTTTTTTTGGTCATTTTGGTCATTTTGTGTCTTTTTTTAGTCATTTTGTGTCTCTTTTTAGTCATTTTGTGTCTTTTTTGGTCATTTTGTGTCTTTTTTCGTCATTTTGTGTCTTTTTTAAATCATTTTGTATCTTTTTTTCGTCCTTAAGTCGAACATAAAAAGACAAGCTTTGCAAAAAAAAAAAAAAAGTAAAAAAAGACAAAAATGCAAGATGCAATAGAAGAGATTGAAATGTGACGGCTGCATTTGATGCTGAATTCTTCTTCATTAGTATTTCTTTAGCAGGTCTCAAGTAACCTGGAACATGTTTCATACACTGCATGTGACTTGCACGAATAAAATTTCAGTCAGAAGACTTTTTTAACTTTAATCCATATAAACTACGAGTGGTAGCGTTGCACATGTGGAACATGTTTCCAACCTGGTGTCTTTCATGCTAGATTTAGTTTTGACTCTGCTGGTGACTTCATCTCTCAAACACAACTAAAGACACATTTAGTGGCTTCAGACCATCAGGGAAAAAGTGAGAACTATATTATATTGTAATTCATTCCCATGCAGGACACTCACACACAGTGAGTCTCTGCCAGCAGCACAGAATGTCTGCTTCTGCTCTTGTAGCGTGCAGGCAGACACACAATCACTTATGCAAATGATGCATGATGTCATCTGGCACCTTTGGAGCGAGTGCAAGCTACTTTTATAGAAAAGGCTTGGCAACACTGAGTTCACGGTGTTAGCAGCTCTCTGTGTCTGCTGGAGAGTATAACGAGGCTTTGGATCTGATGAAAAGATAGAAATACGTTTCTTCACTTTGCATCCAGTGAAGAGAAAGGTCAAAGAGTTTAGTGGAGTTTAGTTCTTGCTCTGCCAAGGCCAGGTTTCACTTCCATGTCACATGTAAAAACTAGGGCCGGGACTTTAACGTGTTAATTAAGATTAATTAATTACACAAAATTAACGCGTTAAAAAATTGACGCACTTATTTTTGCAGCGCGGAACGTTTCTCACTGGCTGAGTTTCAGGAGGAGCGATTATACTGGAGCACCAACTAGCGTTGATGAGTTGAGACAACAACAAACCACAGTGAACATGAAGGAAGAAGCTGATGAGACCTTTGGTTGGCCCCGTGGATGATGGGACATTTAGTTACTAAAAACCAACGGATGGAAATGACCAAAAGAAGACACAAAATAACTAAAAAAAAGACAGAAAATTGCTAAAAAGACAGAAAAAGGGCACAAAATAACTAAAGACACAAGACACAACAGACACAAATGATAGAAAAAGACACAAAATGACAAAAAAGACATAAAATGACCAAAAAAAGACACAAAATGACTCAAAAAAAGACACAAAATGACAAAAAAGACATAAAATGAAAAAAAAAAAGACACAAAATGACCAAGAAAAGACACAAAATGACATAAAAAAGACATAAAATGACCAAAAAAAGACACAAAATGACTAACATAAAAAAAAATACAAGTGCTTAGGTCTATGGTGTCTGTGTTAGATAGATTTATTCATTTTCAGCTCATCTGATCTCTACATTGAATAGACACTAAGACTTGAACCCAGTGGAGGTCCGTTTGAATAAAAAACAGTTACAGTTATTTTATGATTGAATATTCCAGGTATTCTTTAAATATCTTGTTTTTGATAACAACAAATCATTATTTCCATTTTGCTTCTCATATTTTATGAAGAAATATAAGTTTTTGTATTATTACATAGCTTACTACTTGGCTAAGTAGCTTGCTAAGCTAACTAGTCAAGAAGTTAGCTAAGTATTTAGCTTAGCAAGCTACTTAGCTAAATATTTAGCCAAGAAGTTAGTTAACCTGTCAAACTAAAAAACTATCACATGTAAAAACAAAATCACATCAATTTAATTGCATATAAATTAAAAATGAATAACTTATCTTTTGAGTTGTTAGAAACCTGGCCAGACTAAAATTTAAAATGAGCATTTGTGATCTTATTTAGCTGCAACATAAGAAAAAATACAAGTTCTTAGGTGTATTGGTGTCTGTGTTAGATAGATTTATTCATTTTCAGCTCATTTTTTGTATTATTACATAGCTTACTACTTGGCTTAGTAGCTTGCTAAGCTAACTAGTCAAGAAGTTAACTTAGCAAGCTACTTAGCTAAATACTTAGCTATGAAATAATACAAAAACTTCTTGGCTAACTACTCGGCTAAGTAGCTTGCTAAGCTAACTAGTCAAGAAGTTAGCTAAGTATTTAGCTTAGAAAGCTACTTAGCTAAATATTTAGCCAAGTTAAACTGTCAAACTAAAAAACTATCACATGTAAAAACAAAATCACATCAATGTAATTGTAAATAAATTAATAAGTAACAACTTATCTTTTGAGTTGTTAGAAACGTGGCCAGACTAAAATTAAAAATGATCATTTGTGCTCTTATTTAGCTGTAACATAAGAAAAAAAACAAGTGCTTAGGTGTATCGGTGTCTGTGTTAGATAGATTTATTCATTTCCAGCTCATCTGATCTCTACATTGAATGGACACTAAGACTTCTGTGGGTTTTTTTTGGTCATTCTGTCTTCTCATTTTGTGTCTATTTTGGTCATTTTGTGTCTTTTTTAGTCATTTTGTGTCTTTTTTGGTCATTTTTTGTCTTTTTTTTTGTCATTTTGTGTCTTTTTAGTCATTTTTTGTCTTTTTTGGTCATTTTGTGTCTTTTTTTTGTCATTTTGTGCCATTTTTAGTCATTTTGTGTCTATTTTGGTCATTTTGTGTCTTTTTTAGTAATTTTGTGTCTTTTTTAATCATTTTGTGTCTGTTTTGGTCATTTTGTGTCTTTTTTCGTCCTTAAGTCGAACATAAAAAGACAAGCTTTGCAAAAAAAATAAAATAATTGAAAACAAAAAATTTAAAAAATAGCATTTGTGATCTTATTTAGCTGTAACATAAAAAAAAAACAAGTGCTTAGGTGTATCGGTGTCTGTGTTAGATAGATTTATTCATTTCCAGCTCATCCGATCTCTACATTGAATGGACACTAAGTGGAGGTCCGTTTGAATAAAAACAGGGAACAGGAGTGGACTGGGATGATTCTGGACACGGTGACTGAGCGATGAACTTCCTGTGCTGATTTCCTCTGCTGCCAACCAGATGCAGACGCTTTTAGAAAACTGAGCGTACTTCCTCAGAGGCAGTGGACAGCTGAATCTGACTCATGGTGTCGTCTCAAGCTGCTTCATTTCCTCCACAGAAATATGGAAAATATCAAACAGCAACCAAAACATACCAAAAAGGATCCACCATCATTTTACTCACATCTTCTCAGGCATTAGTCTGAGCCACAGTGACTCACTGAGGCTGTTCTGGCCTTCACAGGCTCATGGAAACCAGTAGTTGTACTGGGATGGATAAAGACAGTGGTAGTCTTTAGTGAATAGATGTTTCAGGGCTAAAAGGTAAAACATAATAGTGACGTACAACACTTGTCAAAGGATCTGCACTCGTTGTTTCTCTATTTTAGCCCAGTAGTTCTCAACCTTTTTGAGCCACGACCCCCAATTTAACATGCATGTTGTCCGTGACCCCCACTCACTGAACACAATCTCACACCCACAGTTCAGATCACCCAAAAATAAACAAAATGACCAAAAAAATACACAAAATGACCAAAAAAAGACAGAAAATGACCAAAAAAAGACACAAAATGACCAAAAAACGACACAAATGACCAAAAAGACACAAAATGACCCAAAAAAGACACAAAATGACCAAAAAAGACACAAAATGACTAAAAAAGACACAAAATGATCAAACAAAGGAAACAAATTGACCAAAAAAGACACAAATTGACCACAAAATGATCAAAAAAAGACACAAAATGACCAAAAATGACTAAAAAAACCCACAAAATGACCAAAGAAAGGACATTAAGTGACCAAAAAGACTAAAACACATTAACACATTAACACATGAACACTTTAACACAGTGGAGACAGAGCTGACTTCCAAAATGATTTGGCGACCCCCAGAAATCATCTCACGACCCTAATTGGGGTCCCGACCCCAAGGTTGAGAATAGCTGGTCTATGGCGTTATGACAGCAGAGCTTCGTTACTTCTTCTAGAAACCAGTATGAAAATGACTTAAGATTTCCTTACATGCATGTTCAAGGATCCTATAATACGTCTAAAAGGTTGTGGGGTAGTTACTGGGATAAAAAAAAGAGAGATTTTTCTCTTTTTGACTATTTTTTTGGTCATATTTGATACAGCAGCAGTTTTCACACTGTGAACACTTTGTTTTCACGCCTCAAAAACAAACAACTGAAGGTGTTTGATGCTCACGCTTCACTTCCCTTTTTCTTCGATTTCTGTCTGATGCAGAGCTGCTGCTGTGTTGAGTTGTAAATAAATATTAACCCTTTGGTGCACGACATGTTGACACCCCTTCTAATTCATTCCCTTCATGTTATTTAATGCTGCTGTGTGTTTCTGTGCTCTATCTTTTGATATCAACTTATTTTATGATTGAATATTCCAAGTATTCTTTAAATATCTTGTTTTTGATAACAACAGATCATTATTTCCATTTTGCCTCTCATACTTTATGAAGAAAAACAGTTTTTGTATTATTACATAGCTAACTACTTGGCTAAGTAGCATGCTAAGCTAACTACTTAGCCAATATGTTAGCTAAGCAAGCTACTCAGCTAAATACTTAGCAGAGAAGTTAGTTAAGTAGTTAGCTTAGCAGGCTACTTAGCCAAGAAGTTAGTTAAGTAGTTAGCTTAGCGAGCTACTTAGCCAAGACGTTAGCTAAGTATTTAGCTTAGCAAGCTACTTAGCTAAATACTTAGCCGAGAAGTTAGTTAAGTAGTTAGCTTAGCAGGCTACTTAGCTAAATACTTAGCCAAAAACTTAGTTGAGTAGTTAGCTTAGCAAGCTACTTAGCCAAGAAGTTAGCTAAGAAGTTAGCTTAGTGAGCTACTTAGCTAAATTCTTAGCCAAGAAGTTAGTTAAGTAGTTAGCTTAGGAAGCTACTTAGCCAAGAAGTTAGCTAAGTAGTTAGCTTAGCAAGCTACTTAGCTAAATACTTAGCCAAAAAGTTAGTTAAGTAGTTAGCTTAGCAAGCTACTTAGCCAAGAAGTTAGTTAAGTAGTTAGCTTAGCAAGCTACTTAGCCAAGAAGTTAGCTAAGTAGTTAGCTTAGCAAGCTACTTAGCTAAATACTTAGCCAAAAAGTTAGTTAAGTAGTTAGCTTAGCAAGCTACTTAGCCAAGAAGTTAGCTAAGTAGTTAGCTTAGCATGCTACTTAGCTTCAAAATGGATATGGGACATTTTTGACCCATGTTGTGCGTTAGAAGAGTAGTGATTTTTTTAAAATGAATAAAGGAAAATATAAAATTAGGATGTATGATGATCAAAAACAAACTAATTGAGGAAAACCTGGAATACTGAATGATGAAAATAATTTATTGTAAAGATATAGAACATAAAAACTGTCGGGTCACTTTAGACCCATGCTGTGCATCGAAGGGTTAAACCTAGTATAAAGCAGAAGAAGCAGTCTAACAATGTGTCTCAGTGTATACAGTGTTTGTGTGTTCAGGCCTGAATCTGCAACAACAAACTTTATTAAACTCTCTCTTCAGTTTAGTTTAACGATGCTGGAAGATTTCCTCCAGTTAATGAGCTGCTCGTCAGTCATGTGACTCTTGTTTACAGTCACTGGTTTGCTAATTAAACGCTTGGTGTGAAAGTCAAAGAGGCGAAGAGAAACAAACAGCTCTGGGCTCCAACCTGAGGACCGTCATTACATAATGTCACCACGAGCTGATTTATATTTACAGATGAGGAATTGAGAGTCACTCCTGACTCTAACGTTCCTCCGGTTCATTTGTTGTTTTGTTGTGGAAGAACTGAAGGCAGCAGACACCTCAGAGAGTGAGTCAGTGAGCATCTTCAGGCCTGAGGAGGGAAGTAACGGCTCCCCCAAAACCATACATATCTATTCTGGAATCTTTTCAAATCATTCAAACAAGTTCTTCATTTAAAATCCTTTAAATATCAAGGATTCAGTCTGTACAAGTGTCTGTGGTCAGACTGCTGACAAAGGGTTTTCTTCTGTTACACATTAGGGTGTTTCCCAAAATTTCTCAAATACTTCCCAAATCCGAGTTACATTTCACCAAAATATGAAAAAAAACCTGATGTCTCTGTCCATTCAAACATCATTCTTGTCCAAACCCACAGACCCCAACCTGGCTTCTTTAACTAATCTGCAATGGTGTATTCGTCTGGAATATATGTCCTTTATTTAACCCATTTAAGGCGGGAAAGCATTACCGCATTTCTACCATTAAAACCAAGGAGCTGTTGTGTTATTCTACCATTAAAGCCGGGAAAGCGGTTACGTGGTTTTCTAGTATTTGTAGTTTTTTCCACCTATTTTCGGTCTCTTGGCCAATGAAAAGCATCAGAATACATGTTGGAGTGTCGCAATGCATCATGGGACTTTTCCAGAACTTTGAAATCATCACAAAAAAAAGAAAGAAATTACCAAAAAAAGACACAAAATGACCAAAAAAGAAACACAATGACCAAAAAAAGACACAAAATGACAAAAAAAAGACACAAAAAGAAAAAAAAATGACTAAAAAAGACACAAAATGACCAAAAAAGACACAAAAAGAAAAAAAAATGACTAAAAAAGACACAAAATGACAAAAAAAAGACACAAAAAGAAAAAAAAATGACCAAAAAAGACACAAAATGAGAATACATGAGGGAGTGTCTCAATGCATCATGGGACTTTTCCAGAACTTATAAATCATGGTGAAGACGACTATAGCGGAGGGAGCTCAGATATAACAGCTATAAGCTTTTAATAATTTTGTGTCTTTTTTAAAATAATTTTGTCTTTTTTTGAGTAATTTTGTGTCTTTTTGGTAATTTTTGTCTTTTTAAAATAATTTTATGTCTTTTTTGAAAATAATTTTGTGTCTTTTTTGGTGATTCTGGGTATTTTTGGTAATTTTGTGTCTTTTTTGGGTAATTTTGTCTCTTTTTAAATAGTTTTGTGTAGTTTTTGGTACTTCTGTGTCTTTTTTAAATAACTTTGTGTCTTTTTTTGAGTAATTTTGTGTCTTTTTGGTAATTTTTGTCTTTTTAAAAATAGTTTTGTGTCTTTTTTTGTCATTTTTGTCTTTTTATTTTTGTAATTTTGTGTTTTTTTGTGGTTATTTTGATACTGCCTCCAGTGGCCCCCAGGTAATTTGAGTTTGAGACCCCTGATCTACTGATCTATGGACTCTGAGGACAGAGTGGAGGAACAGGACAGCTGCATGTATCAGGACCACCAGACAGATTAAATATGCATTCAATATAAGATGGTAGCTACTAATCTGGACTTCAGCAAGTTGGAAAAACATGTCTGGACTTCAGTTGAACATTGTCTCTGGCAACAGGCCTGATTCTGTCCATCAGAATCAACTCATCACAATCTGTATTGAATGGAAATGATCAAAAGAACATTAGTCCCTGCTCACTGGGGAGGTCACACATTTACAAATGCACGGTTTGTTTCAGACCATTCAATAGTGACATACAGAATGTTTTATTTTAATCCAAAGCAAAGTTAACCTTGTGTTTAAAACAGCGAACGTCACATATTCAAAGCTGCTTATGTGTTCATTTCCTTACAGTAAATAGGTCATTTAATGTTCTATATTTTATAGGTCAACATACAAATAGCTTTGCATACGTTTTCATAAGATATCGTACAGTTTGTGAGAATATGTTGAGTTTGTTCACCTGCATTTTATCTACGCTGGAAGTAGGTTATATGGGAATGTATGCATGTGGACTCAATGACCCTGCTGCTGTGTGTGTGTGTGTGTGTGTGTGTGGCCAGCTGGGATAGTCTGAGATTCAGCTTGTTAATGTGCTCGTTTCTTCACTTATAACTTCAAAAAACATGCACGTGTTTTGTGTGTGTGTGTGTGTGTGAGAGAACAAGAGTGAAAGAACCCTGAAGCTGGACCTCTTGTTTAAATCCCTCCAGCTGAAAAGCTTTCAGCATTTTTCTTTTTTCTTACACACTCCATGTGCCGTGTGGACGCCACGTCAGCTGTGTCAGCCTGACTCTGCACAGTGTGTGTGTGTGTGTTCTTGTACTTCCTACATAGTGAGGACCAGAACACGTTTTTAACCGTGAGTGAGGACATTTTTGCAAAGTGAGGACATTTCGGCCGGTCCTCACTTCTTTAAAGGCTTTTTAGAGATTTCAGACTTTGTTTTAAGGGTTAAAGGTTACATGATAATGATAATTAACTGAAACTGTATTGTGTGGTTACAAAACTAACTAAAATTATAGTGAAAATGTCCTTCGTTTTCCTCTTTGTAAGCTTTTTTTCATACATAATGAAGATGGATCAGACAAAGGAAATAAAGGCAAAATTTACTGTGACCTCTTTTAATCTCCCACCCAACAAATACCCCATTACAAAACACTACAACTAATAAAAACTAAACTAAAACTAGCAAACTCACTCTAAAAACGAATTAAATTAACTGAATTTGAAAACAAAAAATCACAACGAAATTAAAACTAAAACTAATGAAAAATTCTAAACTATTATAACCTTGCAAGGGAATTCACTGTTCCAATGAGGGTCCTCACAAAGATAGAAGTACAAGTGTGTGTGTGTGTGTGTGTGTGTGTGTTTAAAGAGCTCTGTATAAGGCCGTCTCCAGCGGCAGGGAGCAGTCAGAGTCCATATTTCATCATCAGACTGTGAACTGTGAGTTTAATATTTGTGTGAAGCTGCAAACTGAAACTCTTTGACAGCTCAAAGAGTCTCTTCAGCTTCACTTCAGTGACTGTGTCAGTTTACAGCCTCTGTGGTTTCCTGCAGTAAATACCTCTGAATCAAATAAAAACTGTGTTCAAAAACTTGGATGATGCAGCGTAGCATAGCTGGAATGCCTCAGCTGAAACCCCATGTTACCCTCAGAAGGAATTACTTTTGGTTTTTATCAGATGTGCTGTCACATTATCCTTTCAGGGTAGAAACAGAGACAATACACAGCAAAGATCAGACGTTTTATGAGTGAGGCTGATATTAATGCCAACAGAAATGAGTCTGCAACAGTCTGCTCAGAGTGTTCACTTTGTGGTAATTAATGAGAAAAGTGCGTCAGAATGACTAGAAAATTACAGAAAGCATTTTTGGCAAAACCATAATACCTATCATTGATCTGACTTCACTTTGAGCGTCCTGAGTTCTTCCTGAACGTCTACATATGTTTTTTTTTTTAAGAAACATTAAAAAATAGCTTTGTCAGAGCGATCTAAAAAACTGTTACATCTCCCTTTTTCAGAAATCTTCCTGCGTTTTTAATATGGGAGCCAATGAGGCTGTTGGTGGTGTTGGTGGATCATCTCTGCGTCCTACGCCCAAACTATAACTCTGACAGCTTTACCAGAGGATTGTGAGGGAGAAGACTAATTTTCCTACGTTTCTATGTATAAATTATTTCTGTAGAGTGGAATTTGCGGCCTGGAGCGCAGTTTTCAAATTTATTTTTTGACAGTTTTTTCTCTCCCTCTACACTCTGGTGATGATGTCACACACTGTGACACGAACATTCCGTGCAATACACACCCATTATAATCTCAGAATTTCTCCAAAAATGATCATGGTCATTGAACAGGGATTGATAAAAAACTATATGACCTATCTAAACGTGGATTAATACACCGATACACAAGACTTGTGTCTACTGTTTAAAGTTTAAATGGAGTCTCTAGGAGAAATTATGCCGGAGAAGTAGACGTTTAAAAATCTCCAATTATTGTTCTTTTTCGCTCATTTTTTGTCGGCCGTCCCATTCATTTCAATGCAAAATTTTGGGCAGTTTTTCGCAACTAACGTTGTGAAAAATTCGTATTCTGTAGAGAAAAGTAATAGCACACCGATCCCGATCAAACCGCACGTTTTGATATATAATTTGTCCTGCAACTCTTCAAGTTGTAGGACTAGTAGCGGGACGAAATTGCGTCCGGAAGAGGAAGAGGCCCTAATAAAACTTGAGTTTGTAAAAGGAGAGGCAAACAGGTCAGACAGTATATTCCAGATATTCAAAATTCAGGGATTGAATACTGTAAGAAAAAGGAAAAACCGATTCATAAAACTCACAAAAGTAGATGATCTTACCACCTCTGCTTAGTTTATTTGGTGAAAAATGTGGAAGTCAATATAGTGACAGAGAAACAAGAAATGTTAAAATGCAAGTGAATAAAAATAAAAGAAAGGATGTCCACTCAAAGCACAGGAAATAGTGGAGCCTCTTAGTTTATTTTATGTATTTTTATTTTTATTAGAATTTATTGAAATCATTTTTTTGTATTTTATACGTTGTATTTAATTTATTTTTTATGCATATTTAATTTTCTATGTACATTTTGCTTCATTGAGAAAAAGTGCCCTTTATATTCTTAAGGAAACATTTTTTTTTAAAATTTATATATTATATACACCACTTTTGTTTAATCCCATATTATTTCATTTTTAATTATTTTATCTTACTCCAGCAGCCTTGCTTCATCTCCCGGGACGGAGATAAGACTCTCTGGGTCTTAATTTTAGTTTGGAAAGTTTTCTATAGACTTGAGGGCAAATTTTATTCATAGAGCACATTTAAAACAACCGGGGTTGACCAAAGTGCTGAACAGATATCACAGTTGCAGGAAATACGTTAAAAACTAAAATACTTAAATACATAAACACAGTGCAACAATAGAATAAAATTAAAAAAAACTGCACAAACTTTCTGCCTTCTATTTTCTGGAGCTTGTGGCCAGTATTTACCATTTGCACCTTTTTAATGGTGCTTTCACAACCCAAGTCTGTTTGGTTAGTCCGGAGTAGGGGTGCAGCGGTACAGGTAACCCGGGATCGGTTCGCTTTTGGTGTTTTGTACCTTTTGTGAGAACTTTTTTTTTCTCCCAAAGTAATCTCTTTATTTTGCTTGTCAGCAAACACTGCATATCGCAGTGAACAAATACCAGAATCACTGGTGTACTGAACCAGCCATTCTTCTGGGGGTCGCCAAATTATTTTTGAAAAAATAAATGCACAAAATGAATATTAAATCAGATAATTTCAGACAGGGAGATGTTTTAGTTGTTGTCTGCTTCATTATTTGTCCAAAATTCGTCGTATCAACTGAGTTTGTCTGATCTGAACTGTGAGATTCTGTTCAGTGAGCACAGCGGAAAAAATAAACAAATATTAAAAAAACTGGCACGTTGTTGCTTTACTGGCTGCAGTTTGCTAACAGCTAGCTATACCTGATGCTGGAAAATGGACTGATGGCTGCAAAGAAAAGCTCCAGCAGCAGGGGTCCCAGGGTCTACACCCAGGAAGCCTGACGGGACCACCGAGGCTTGGGGGGTCGCGTACAACATGCATGTTAAATTGGGGGTCACGACTCAAAAAGGTTGAGAACTACTGTACTGAATAATAGAAACGCTCTTCCACAGGCTAGAGACACCGCCATCCGTCACTGTTTGCGTCTGTTTATGTCTCCGCCCCCTTGGCAAGTATAACAACAACAACTATAGTCTAGACGGAATTGTCCAAAAAGTGAAAGTGAGGAGCATTTATGGGTACAAGTCAGGAACTGGCCTACTTAACTTATTTCAAGGGTGCTGAATCCAAAAAAAATGGTTCCCAATATATATATATATATATATATATATATATATATATATATATATATATATATATATATGCAAAATACCAACTTTTAAGGTGAAATTAAGCATTATTTGTGTCATTTTTTAAGGCCGACATAAATATTCAATCAATATCACTTTTAAATGTTCCAGTTGGTATTTTGCATATATATATATAAATATATGTATATATACATAAAAAAGACACTGAGCCTCCACTATATCCTTGCTCTGACCCTAGACTATAGATCCAGAAACTTAATTTCCTCATCTTTGATTGCCTACTTACAAAAAAACTAAGGGGAAATGGTCCAACGACTGAGCAAGATGGGCAATTTGGTGGCCATTTGATACAAATTAGAAGGTCAAGCTCAAAATTTAACTTGGGAACCATTTTTTTGGGACTCAGCACCCTTGAGATATGTAAGGTAGGCCGGTTCCTGACTTGTACCCATAAATGCTCCTCACTTCTTATAGGAGGCCTTTATTCTGAAATCCATCTAGACTATTACATGATGGATCTGATACTTGGATCCCAGTCTGTCCTCTCCCAGTCTGTCTCTGTGTACAGCTCACAGGTTGCCTACAATCTGCTGCATTTTGGGTCATTTCCTGTAATTGGGTCAAATTAAGTGTAATTGAACTGCACTAGGGTTCGCTTCGAAATGGACCGAGAACAACCTCTCATCTCAAATGGTCTCAGACCGTCTGTTGGTCCGGAGTACGATCGGATTGTTCACAAGCGACCAAACAAACCGTAACAACAAGGATTTAACCACCAGAGTTTGACTGAAACGGACAAAACTTTGGGTTGTGAAAGTTACATTTTATTTGAAGTATTTAACCATAATCCAGATCAGGGATGGGCAACTGGAGGCCCGGGGGGCCCATACGGCCCGCACCCTCACTAGAAGTGGCCCTCAGTACAACTACATGCATTTGAGCATGAAATCTTAAAAGTTCAGTGTAAAAATACACAAAATGACTTCTTGCAATTAATGTTGGTCTGCTGTTTTTGCACTGAAAAACAAAGAAATCACAGTTTTTTATTTGCTTCAAACCTTTTGTATTCCTATTTATACTGTTATACATGCATTTGAGCATGAAATATGTTAAGTTACTGCACTGTAAACATGTTTAAAATTGCCTTTTCATCATATCTGGTTAAGTGCACGGTCCTATATGTGGCCCTATGGTAGTGTTGATGAAAAATGGTGGCCCCCTGCAGTGTTTAACCCTCTATGGTACGCATTATGATGCCAGTAAGGAAAAAAATGTTTTGAGTGTTTTTTTTGTCTTCAAATATACTAAATAATCATAATCTTATACATTTTATAATTCTTTGTTTTGTGGAAGTTTTTTGGGTTTGTTGCCCGTAGGCAACATTGTACCATAATGGTGAAACTCCTGAAGACCCAGCTCTTCAGAGAGCATCTTCTCTCCTAGACCACATGATAAGTCTACTCCTCAAAGAATTGTCACTAGCACTAATAGCTCTTATTGCACTATACCTTGATTGTTTGCTTTTACTCTTCCTGTAAGTCGCTTTGGATAAAAGCGTCTGCTAAATGACTAAATGTAAATGTAAATGGTGCACAAGTGAAAAAGAAAGTTTTTCAAATTCATTTTAACATTATTAGTTAAATAAACATGTGTAAAAGATTCAGTAGCTTCAACAGGGTACATAACATTTTAAATTTAAAAACATTATAAAAGGAACTTTTTTAACCGGTTTCATGAAGGTTTACTCACCTATCAGTAGGAATATATTTTTTTTCAGATGGAAAAGGGCCAGGAAATTAAGTTTTGAGTTTTTTGTGGTGCAAAATGGCAAAACTGTTTCCTTTGGGAAAAGTCTGCAAAAAGGGTGACAAATTAAAGCATTGCATCACATCACTCAAAAACATGCATTGTAGAAATTTGACAGGCCAACAATGGGTATGTTGCCTGAGGGCAACACTGTACTATAGAGGGTCAAGTTGCCCATCCCTGATCCAGATATTTAGACCAGTTTGATGAGTCAAAAGTAGTCAGATTTAAGAAGAGGACTATTATATGACCAGTTAAAGTGCAGCTTTATGTCTCTGACACTTCAGTCATGAGTTGTCAAAAGTAGAGCGGCGACATCTTGAACTTGAGTGACCAGTGAAAGTCTCTTTTACGTAACCTACATAAAAGTGAAGGGGGACATCTGTGTGGATATCTAGAGAGCCGAGTCAGGTGTTAAACCTGTGACGAACCCTGACCAATCTTTTTATTTTATTTTGGTCTCCGGAGTGTCGAGGCGGCGAGCTGCAGCCAACATTCCTGCCTGAAATAGAGCGAGTGTAGGATTTCACCGACCTGACCCGCTCAGCTGCATTACACAGATCGTATCCTCGGTGATGACATAGTAGCACATTTATTCTCAGAGTGAACCGCGCGCTCCAAATGAGCCGCGCCACGACAGCATGCACGTGGGCGGGGCCATCTGCTGCACGATGGCCAACCGGTGGCGTTGGCGCCATCTCTGCTGGAGCACATGGTCAGTAGTGAAGGAGGCAAGCCAAGATCACACAGACTTTAGTGCTTTCTGTTGGTGTTAAATGTAAATCCTTAACATATGAATGAACTGCATGCTTTTGGCTCTGTGAGGAGGAATTAACTCTTTTCTGCAGCCATTTATTTTATAAGAGTCCTCATAAAGTTATTGTATTGTTTCTCAACGTGCTTCTAAGGTTGAAATTATTCCTGATAAACATAAAATGACTCTGCAGCCAAACACGGTTCAGGCATCGGTGTCACTCCGCGAACACTTCGTCACGTTGCTTGAAGAGGAGAAAAAAAATCTCCCGCCAACCAGCTGTCCAAAAAGACTGAAGCTGCTTTTGATTCCCAGAACATCGCCCAGTGAACCTGAAAGAGGAGGCAGGGAGGAGGAGGGGGTCGGCAGGTTCTTGGGTTCAGTCCAGGTCATAGAGAGAAAAAGAACAGCAGGGGAATGTGTGTGTGTGTGTGTGTGGCGGCAACTGGTTGCCAAATATGGCGAGAGGAGATGAGCGTGCAAACATGTCCGGCGACGACAGCATGTTCCCTTCATACTGCTGGTAATGAGTGTGCGACTGTGTGTGTGTGTGAGAGAGTGTGTGCTGGTGTCCTTTTTCTTTATTGCTATCAGCTGATGCTGGACTTGTTTCATGCTTTCATCCAAAGACAAAAAGTTAGAAAAACATTCTTGGTGAAGTGAGGTCACAGCAGATATGATGCACAGAGGAGAACTTTCTGTACAAGTTTAAAAAAAAAGGGCTTCTTCGAGCAATTCAGGATCACAAGATTGCAATAATTTGGCGGTTTTCACAACAGTTGGTGTCAGGGTTGAGTGCCCTTTAGATTTGAACTGATACTGGCACCGGGACCTGGACCTGGAACTCAGTCCAGGTACTTTGTTGGGTCCTTTACTCTCTCTAATAACAAAATTGTAATTTCAACCAGCCTGTCAGTCTGACATCAGGGCGTAGTGTGCTGCATCAGAAGGCTGCCGTGTCTCGGAGAAGTGTGTATATGGGACCACTTTCAGCTCGCTGTTATATTATATTATATCATATTATATTATATTATATTATACTGCAGCCTGTACGTTCTGATGCAGTAAGTCTCCCTGACAACGGGGGGCGCTAGTCTCGTGACTGTAATCCAAAACGTGAAAACAGGAAATGACGTAACGGAGAAACCATAGAAGAAGTAGATAGAAGTAATTGTGGAGGTTAAAAACAAAGCTTGTTATTAGTTTTGACAAGAAGTTTTGGAAAACAAAGCTTCGCTGCAAAATGGTCGCGTTGTCTGCTCTCGGACTCGTTCTTGCTCGAAGATAGCAATTAATTAATAGCATCCGCCCCTCCCACACACTGCGCTGATTCGCTAGAGCACCACCAATCAGATAATACACTTTTCACCATACATTTTCAATGGACTCAAGTGCAGATTTTTATTACATTATCGGGAATTTATTACATTATCAGGTTCTACAGACGCGTACCCGGTGTGTTCTTGGCTTTAAAAGAACTGAGTTCGGTCCCCAACACTAGTTGGTATTAGGAATGTAACGATACTTTGTGAGACAGTGATTCGGCAACAGAATGTGGTGATTCAAATTATGGAAAAGAGCAGAAGGCCTAATCTTCTATTGACTTCACTTCTTCACCGTTCTAACTCCCTCACGTCAGCAGCTGTAGCAAGGTGGAAAAACATGGCGGCCACATGTGAAGATTCTGACATTGAGGATCAATCGGCCGAAACTTACACCACAGCTGGAATCACACATGATCACGCAAGAATCACACAAATTCATTTCACTAACAAAGACCACGCCAATATGGATTTGAGTTAAGAAAAGCAGCTGAGGGATGATGTCGGAGGGGAGGATTGAGGAAGTGGAGTTGAGATAAATAAATAAATAAATAAATAGCTTTTCTGCTTGTCTGGAAGTGGGATGTGTTTGAGGCGTGGTCTCTGTTCCTGAACCTCGTTTAGTAAACTACATTTTGTCAGGCTTTAGGTTTTGTGTTTCTATCTGCACAACCAGCGGTCAATCCACTCAGCTTTCTGTTTCTACTGACAGCTCCTGAATGGGTTAGCCTAGATCTCAATCTCATTTCATTCCAAAATTGAATTTTTAATTGAGAAAACCAAGTACTGTAAATTATATCTTAATTTGATTTAAATTGCTGTCCTATAGTTCTGGTGACGATTTATACATGGTTAATGTTGTGAAATGGAACTACTTGGTTATGTTTAGGAACACAAACTTCTTGGTTAATTTTAGGAAATAAGATCAGGGTTCATTATTTAAAATAATTGCTGTTGCAAGTTTTTTGAGTCATTCACCCAGCCTTACCTTATGCATGCACGGACTTTCTCGCTCCTTATACCTCGTCCATTTCTCTGGCATAACTACTCAAACCACTAGAGGTCGCTGCCTAACAACAAACTTCAATATGGGGTTGATTTACAAAAAATTAAAACATTTTGTATTGAGAAACCAAGTATCATGAATTGTATCCCAACGTGATTTAAGTTGCTGTCCTAGTTCTGATGACGATTTATACATGGTTTAAGTTGTGAAAAGGAACTACTTGGTTATGTTAAAGGAACACGAACTTCTTGGTTATGTTTAGGAAATAAGATCAGGGTTCATCATTTAAAATAACTGCTTCTGTATTCAACAGAGAAAGACATATATGTGGCTCAAAATCATTACATATGTGACGTGGTACATGATGTAGTTCTTAAAATAACAATGCTGACTTTTGGTTTTGCAGGACAAAATCACCGGGACGTTTTTTGACTCATCCATCCACCTTTACCTGATGCACACACGGACTTTCTCGCTCTTTATACTGCAAAACCTGACCTCGTCCTTTTCTCTGGCGTAACTACTGCAGACACTAGAAATCGCTGCCTAGCAACAAACTTCAATAAGGGGTTGTTAAAAGCTGCACCTCCGTGCTCACGATTACCTGTAGTTTATGAAATATAGTTAATTTCTTCTCGTAGGTATAAGTACGAACAGTGAAGGAGAAAAGCTTGTACATACAGTACAGGCCAAAAGTTTGGACACACACCTTCTCATTCAATGCGTTTTCTTTATTTTCATGACTATTTACATTGTAGATTCTCACTGAAGGCATCAAAACTATGAATGAACACATATGGAATTATGTACTTAACAAAAAAAGTGTGAAATAACTGAAAACATGTCTTGTATTTTAGATTCCTCAAAGTAACCACCCTTTGCTTACTAGAATATAAGACATGTTTTCAGTTATTTCACACTTTTTTGTTAAGTACATAATTCCACATGTGTTCATTAATAGTTTTGATGAATCTACAATGTAAATAGTCATGAAAATAAAGGAAACGCATTGAATGAGAAGGTGTGTCCAAACTTTTGGCCTGTACTGTAAGTATATAAACAACTTGTTCAAAATGTCAAAAATTCTATTCTCATGGATGGATGACAAAAAAATCGTTTTGTGCAAAAATGTTATTAAAAAATTCAACTGAAGCACATATATATACTTCAGTGGTGCAGGAAGTGACAGCATGGCATCGTCAGAACATGCTTTAAACAGAGCAAGCTGCTAAAATGCTAAATGTATAGATATAGTCTATAAAATCCATTTTAAAAGGTCTTTTTGGGGCATTTCTTTCTGTCTGTCTGTCTCTCTCTCTTTCTTCTTGTAGTCCTATAAATAAAGTCCTCTGGTAACACCACTCCACCGCACTAACCCTGATCTCCCGCCCTGTTTCCACTCCTCCTCCTCCTCCTCCTCCTCCTCCTCCTGAGTCGTTCCTGAAGTTCCTAGAATCTTCCACAGTTCAAGTTTCAGGGAACGTTGAGGAGCTGCCAGCTCCAGAAAGTGTGTGTGGCTTCAGACCATGTCTTGTTCCTTCTGTGTCTCCACATGTAGTTCACATGTGAGTGTGTCTGCAGCTGAACACTCTGTCTGTCTGCATGTATGTTCATAAGCTCGTCTGATTGGTTCACTGCATGTCTGTGCAGCTGTCTGTCTGTTCACTATGTGCATTCATCTCCAATTAAATATACATCTACTTCAGGAAAGTTTATCAATAGTTGAAAACAGATTTTTTTATGTGATTTTGGCATTCAAATGATTAAAAGGTGCAACGTTTTTACACCCACAATCGATTAAAGCAGGGGTCTCAAACTCTAATTACCTGGAGGCCGCTGGACGCAGTATCAAAATAACCCAAAAAAGACACAAAATTACAAAAAAAAGACACAAAATGACTAAAAAAAGACACAAAATGACCAAAAAAAGACACAAAATGACCAAAAAAAGACACAAAATTACAAAAAAATACACAAAATTACCAAAAAAAGACACAAAATTACCAAAAAGTACACAGAAGTACCAAAAATGATTAAAAAAGACACAAAATTACCCAAAAAAGTACACAGAATTACCAAAAAATCACAAAATTATATAAAAAAAGACACAATTACTAAAAAAAACACAAAATTATTTTTTTTAAAAGACACAAAATTACCAAAAAAGGACACAAAATTACCAAAAAAGTAATTAAAGGGACCTTCCACACACAATATTGTAAAGTGCCATTCATATAAAACTCACATTAAACTTTCATATCAAGGTGGGGGCCACAAAATATCATCACAAGGACCACACGTTTGAGACCCATGGATTAAAGGCTGCATAAAAGGTGAAACAATTATCAAATCATTAATAGTGACAAATTTATGAGAAATTAATAACGTCACAGTTGTGCAGGTCTTCTCAACTCTTCAACTCATTTTTGTGTCAATAAGGTTATTTTTAGAACATTTTAGAACATGCAACAGACAGCAACAGTTGGAGTCTAACTGGTGAAGGAAGTGAATCTCATTGCAGCTCAAGAGAAATATATATATATTTCTCAGCTGGTGGTGGAGGCCAAATCAGAGTTAAAAAGAGAGTAATTATTGTACTTAGATTCAATGGGCGGCCTTAAACATGCCTCCAAATAAATAATAATGTTGCTGAATGTATGCTGGATGTGTAAAGAGATTGCTATATGAACTCTATAAAGGTTATAATAGGTCAGTACACTGCAAAAAAAGAAAAGTTGGGTGAACTCAAAATTTCAAGGCAACAAACTTCGATCAAATTTTAAGTTGGACAATTAAACTAAATATTTTAAGTTTTGTTTTTGAGTTTGCTCAACTCTGAATCTTGATTTTTATCAACTCAACTGTAAGTTGTACTAACTTATAATTTTACATTGTAATAACTTTTAATCCTTACTTCTGCTAACTTCTGCAATGTGCTGAATTGGCACGATTGTAACGCTGCTATGAAATGTCAGCTAATGTTGTGATCACAATTTTGAGTTAGCATTGATACGCTAATGGCTACTCTTGTAGCTGTAACAAGCAGCGCCGCTAGCATCAGTTAGCCGCTAGCATCAGTTAGCCGCTAGCTTTCGCTAATGACCAAATTTCCCAACAAAGAAATAAGAGTTATCAGAACTATTGTCCCTTGTTGTGAACCCCAACTTAAAGATATAAGTAACAACAACTCACCAACTTGTTTTTGAGCAGACAACTGGCTTCTTTTGTTGTGCTAACTTACATTATTGCCCTAAATGTCAATCATTTATATTTCCAAGTTTTACCAACTTAAATCACTGTTTTAGGCCAAAAAATACAAGTTGGCTTTTTTGCAGTGTGGTGCATTGAAAGCCTGTTGTATCAACAAGTGAATGACTTCATGAACAAACTTACTGCAGAAAATTATATTTATGTGTTATTGTAAGAACCATTTTCCAAATGTTTTTGTATGCAATAGATACGAATTTGAAACAAGTCGTTGCTTGTATCTGCAAAACATCCGTAGCAAAGTATTTTGTTCCGCTGCAGCTGACTGACGGCCTGGTGTTGCTCTGATTGGACACATGAAACAACAACAATAAACTCATCTGAGTCTCACAGCCAGAATAAAACAACAACACATGTTTTGTTGTGCTTAAAGTTGAGAAATACTTAACTTTTACAACATAATGGTGACTATACTAATCAACAACACAAATTAAAAAGTTTAGTCAATTGAGTGCAGATCTCCACCAGGCAGTCAGATCAACAAGTCCTACAAACTGCCCTAATAAAACCCAAAGGAGCATGTTCAAGATTAGTGTTAGTGCTATTACATGTTCTACATGAAAATGTATTTTCTGCACAAAATGACCCAAAAAAGAAACAAAATGAACAAAAAAAGACACAAAATGTCTAAAAAAAGACCCAAAATGACCAAAAAAAGGAAACAAATTGACCAAAAAATGATCAAAATAAGACACAAAATGACCAGAAAAGACACAAAATGACCAAAAAAGACACAAAATGTCCAAAAAAAGACAAAAAATGACCAGAAAAGACACAAAATGACCAAAAAAGACACAAAATGTCCAAAAAAAGACAAAAAATTACCAAAAAAAGACACAAAATTACCAAAAAAAGACACAAAATTACCAAAAAAAAGCATGTTCAAGATTAGTGTTAGTGCTATTACATGTTCTACATAAGCGTAACATTCTTGGTTTTAACATATTGAAACGGTCACAGTTTCATTAGGTTTAGGCAACAAAACTACTTCCCTGAGATGAGGACAAAAAGTACATGGTTAGGTGTTCTACAAGATGAATAAATGCACATAACTGCTGGAAGTGAAGTTGTTACGTAGTCATGATGCACAGAAGTTACTTGGAATAGCATTGTTTACTTTTGTTTTCACAAACCATATGAACGTCGGGTGAAAGTCCTGTATTTATTGGACCCGTCTACTGCCAGTCTTCCCTAAGGACACCTCAAGTGCTTTATACTCCGTTTCCTATAACCCACTGGCTTTCACGCTCTGTTATGTCAGTTCATCCTTGGCGTCATTCATAATTACTACTTAGGGATGCTGCAATATGGGTCAAATTAAACTGCAGAGGGCTACTTGGTGGTGTAGCGGTTAGCACTCTGCCTAACAGCAGGATCGACTCCGGCCGGATCCACTCCTTGTCTAAAAAAGGCACAAAATGACCAAAAAAAGGAAACAAAATGACCAAAAAAGACACAAATTGACCACAAAATGATCAAAATAAGACATAAAAAGCCCAGAAAAGACACAAAATGACCAAAAAAATACATTAAATGACCAAAGAACTAAAACACATTAACACATGAACACTTTAACACAGTGGAGACAGAGCTGACTTCCAAAATGATTTGGCGACCCCCAGAAATCATCTCGCGACCCCAATTGGGGTCAGGACCCCCAGGTTGAGAATAGCTGGTGTAGAGTACTACGTCACATCCCGCTTAGCGTTCTATCCAATCAGTAACCAGGCTGTTTTTAGGGGAGAAAAACATGCTTTCCCTGCTCTTCAACAGGGACGAAAAAAGTCCTGACAAAAGCCGGCTCGGGACTCCTCGTATTCAAATTAGGGGCGTTTCGGCGAGTGAGACCCGCCTCATTCCAGGTATTGCCCGGTAGTGGAAACAGCCATTATGTATGTGGCTAAATGTTCAAGTCTGGGGTTACAAGAAATCTTCACAGTGTACCTTTAAGAAATGTGCTATTAACCCATTAAAGCCGGGAAAGCGGATAGGTTTGTAGTATTTGTAGTTTTTTTCCACCTATTTTTGGTCTCTTGGCCAATGAAATGCATCAGAATACATGTGGGAGTGTCGCAATGCAACACGTTGATTTAAAAAAAAACAAAAAAAACTTTGAAGCTTTTGAGTTGAGAGTTTGAAGCTCTCAAATATAGGTTTTACAGGCATTTTTTTCCAGGCGTTTTAGGCCTAAATGGGTTAAATGATTGTATTAAGTGTCTCTGGTAAGAGTGGAGCCTCTGCTTTGGAAGGACATTGGTACAACAAGTTTTTTAAAGAGTAGTGCACGTACAGAGACGAACAATCAATTTATTCAGAAACAAACTGTTCCCAAACTGAGGAACATTGCCAGGAACCATGACATTAGAACCTCCTGGAGCATCTTCCCTCAGTAATATAATAACCACCCGGAAAAACAGACATGTGATGAGACGCAGAAAAACTGTCTCCACAAGGCTGAACGGGTCTCCGATCATACAAAGGAGCATCTGTGGCTGTGTGTTCAGAGGCCTGCAGGGGATTCACTTCAGCTCAATAGGACACTGTATTTTGTTTGTCTGTGTACAATATTGGCTGAGTGACAAAAGCAGCAGTGAAACTAAATGACTGTAGCATAAGTGGAGCAGGCCGGCGGCTCGGCAGGAGGAGACGAGTCACCGAGCCGCCGGCAGCTCCTCGCTGGCTTCTGTTCTGTCCTCCGCACACAAAATTACCGTGAAATGTCATGAAAATAATGTTCCAAAGACAAACGGTTTGATTATACCACACATTAGAAAAGTTGTATCAGTGGAAACTTTAAATGTCTTCAAGGGAAATATATTTTTTCCCATAAAAATGTCTCTGACGTGCAAAATCCACACTCACACACTCCTTTTGTGCTGATTCCTGTGATGTTTCTGCTCAGTTTCAGATGCCAGGTTGATGACCTTTTATTTGCCTGTTCATCTCCTGTGGCTAATGTTTTTGTAGCCACTGAAATGTCACTTTGCACGTCGAATTTACTCTCCACGCGCCAGCTCGGCTTCTTTTAACAGACGACATCACATCACCCTGATTTAAGCTTCTTCTCTCTGGCTCCCTGTTGGTTTTAGGATTGATTTTAAGATTTTTCTGATCACTTTTAACCCATTAAGGCCTAAAGCGCCTGTAAAAACATGCCTGTAAAACCTCTGGGCGATTTTGAAAGAACCCCCTAAAACCTGAAGTTTTTCTGGAAATTCAACACCTACTAAATAATAGATTTTTCAGCCTCTGTAGCAGATAAAAATGAAATTCAAAAAGTATTTGAGAGCTTATACCCGTGGCTTTCATACGAAGTTGAGTTTATTTGTCCAAACCTTCAATAAAGTTTTTTTAAAAATCAACAAACTCAGCAAATGTTACATTTGACTGAATAAAAAATCCTCTGCATAATACTAATACATGCCCATTAGCAAGATGCAAACATGATATGACCATTGGAAGAACAAGACATAGTTCTCATTAGCCTACTCTAATAAAAAAAAAATATATATCATAATAATAATAATAATAATAATAAATAATAATAATACATTTTATTTATTGCACTTTTCAGGGTACTCAACGATGCATAAAGTAATATAAGACATAAACAGTTATTAATATTATATTATTAATAATAATATTATTATCTCCAGATGGCCACAAATCTGTCTGTTCTTCCGTGAAAATATGTCGTCTAAAAACATATTCCTCATCCATAAATGCCGGTCGATTGGTTCCGAGGGTTCAAAGTCGGATCAGCAATAAAATCATCGGTGCTGTTTTCATCAGATCTCTTCCGTCACTTCCTGCTGAGCTCCTCCGCTATATATATATATATATATATATATATATATGCCTCCGCTATAGTCGTCTTCCTCCATGATTTAAAAGTTCTGGAAAAGTCCCATGATGCATTGCGACACTCCCGCATGTATTCTGATGCATTTCATTGGCCAAGAGACCGAAAATAGGTGGAAAAAAATACAAATACTACAAAATGACGTATCCGCTGTCCTGGCCTTAATGGTAGAGTGACGCAACAGCGCTCCCGGCTTTAATGGTAGAAATGAGGTAATGCTTTCCCGGCATCAATGGGTTAAAGCTCTTTTAGGTCTGTCTCCTAGCTATTTAACAGAATTACTAACTCCATACGAGCCGACCCGCGTCCTCAGATCCTCGGGTCCTTCTGACCGTTACAAAGTCTAAACTAAAACCAAAGGGGAGCTGCTTTCTCCACCAGAGACCTGGAGACTCTGGAACCAGCTCAGAGTCACTAACTTCTGTTAAATCACCTCTTGACCCATAGGAACCCAGACACAGTTATCCTTAAAGGATGTGTTCTATAAGTGGACCACATAGAACACATTTCTCATGTTTAAAAATAAAATAAAAATACTACCCCTAAATGTCAAAGATCTGTGATGTGACATATACGTTACATTGGGCGTTTATGGTATTTATGTTTATGATATTTCCTATTTTAAAATAGAGGAAAAACTAGACACATTTTCTGCTTAAAGAGACAAACATTTGACTTTTCCTTTTGCATCTCCATAACATATATCAAAATTGTGACTTTAATTTGTTCAGGAAATATGGTCAGAACAAGTTAAATGCAACAAAGGACACCCTGTTAACGGATTAGAATTGTTAAATGGGTTTAAACTTAGCCTTGCAACAAAAAATAAGCTTTTGAAATGTTTCAAATTTCTGTTTCCAGTCACAGCCACATTTTGGAGACGTCACTTCTTGTCCACCACACCAGGGTGTTGATTATACGTCGTTTAGGGATTTAATGAGTTAATGTGAAGCATAAAGCTGAATATGGGAGATTCTAGAAGATTTAAAGTGTTTGTTACACGTGTGTCACCATGGGTTCTTATGGGTTAAAACCCACTTTTATAGACTTGCTTTTATTTAATGATTTCTATCTCACCACTCCTTTTTACTTCTTCACTTTTTACTTTACTACACTACTTTACTTTATTATTATTATTACTCCTTTTCCCTTTTATTTTCTGTGTATCTGAGAATGTCTTGTGAGTGTTCCTGCTCTGTCTCTTATTGTTTTTCTTTTAACGTAAGAATAGTTTTTAGCCTTATGGCATCATTCTCATTGTGATTAACTCTCTCTGTCCATGCACTTTGTAAACTGCTGTTTTTAAAGTCAAAGTTAAAAGTTTATTTCTTTATAGAGCACATTTAAAAACAACCTCAGTTGACCAAAGTGCTGTACATTTATTAAACTACAACAAAAATTAAAATACTTTTTTTTTTTTTGCCAGGGTTGTCTCATTCTTTGGCCAATCAAATAAGAACAAGTTCACATTCCTGGTATTATTAAATAACCTTTAAAAGGTGCTATATAAATAAAGCTATTATTATTATTATTATTATTATTTATTATTATCATATAACCTTTTTGTTACATCAAATAAATGACACCTGTGCTGAGACAACTGTATTTAAACATGGATATTTTAGCTGTAATTCTCAGAATGATAAGAACAGTTTAAACCAGGGACAGGTCTGGTCTTTGGACAAAAAGGAGAAGATGTAAAGTTCAATGACTGACTCCAACTGTCACACTGTGAGCAGGCTACTTTTCTTCAGATTGACCAGAAGATAACCTTGAGACAACCTTGGCAAAAAGTTGAACCTTGGTTGAACCAACGTCATTGACATCACGCTGCTTCGGCCAATCAAATAAGAACAAGTTCACATTCCTGGTTCAGTACTTTGTGACATGAACGTTAAGTAATCTTGCAGTTCTTGAGACGAGCTGACAAACCCACCAAGCACCAGACTCACTGGGGAAAGAAGTGGAACATCTTACAGCTAAAGAGAAAAATATCTCTCGGCTGTTAGTGGAGGCCATGTCAGAGTTAAAGGAGAGTAAATATTGTTCTCAGTTTCAATGGTTGGCCATAAACACGCCTCAAAATAATCAATAATGTGCTCTGTCTGGGTCTCATAGTATTCTTGCGATACTTGAGACGGAGAATAAAATAATTGTTGTTGTGATAACTTTCTATCATTGTAAAATCCCGTATTATTTTACAATAAACCGTAAAATAAATCTTTAATAATAACTTCATTTTTTATAGCGCCTTTCAAGAAGCCCAAGGACGCTTTACAATACAAGACAATACAAGTTAATAAAATACAAGACAATACAAGTTAATAAAATACAAGACAATAAAATACAAGACAATACAAGTTAATACAATACAAGACAATAAAATACAAGACAATACAAGTTAATACAATACAAGACAGTACAAGTTAATAAAATACAAGACAATAAAATACAAGACAATACAAGTTAATACAATACAAGACAATAAAATACAAGACAATACAAGTTAATACAATACAAGACAGTACAAGTTAATAAAATACAAGACAATAAAATACAAGACAATTCAAGTCAAGAAAATACAAGACAATACAATACAGTAGGATGACAAAAACAGTTTGTGCACCGATGACGGTTGAAGGGGTCAAGTGAGTCCAAAAGCCTTTTTGAAGAGAGAGTTGGTGCTGGTGAGAAGTTCTTTGTCCAGGGAAACAGCATTTCATGTTCTGGCCCAGAGAGTCCAGAGGGAGGAGGCTGCAGAGCTGAAGGCACGAGCCCCAAAAGTTGATGGATCTCATGGACTTGTTCCTCAAACCCCTGAATTCGGTTGGTTCGATCCCTGACCATGGCAGCCTACATGTTGAAGTATCCTTGGGCAAGATACTGAACCCCAACTGGCTCCCAATGCTGCGTTCATCGGTGTGAGAATGAATTCCTGCTGGTGGCAGGTGGCAGCATTTAGGGTAGCCTCTGCCACCAGGATGAATGTCTGTGTGTGAACGGGTGAGTGAGCGCAGTGTGTAGTGTTAATCGATTTGGATAAAAGCGCTATAGAAGTGCAGTCCATTTACCATTTCTAGACCGCATCCCAACTCCCAACCGATTTTTAAAAAGCCTGACCTGCCGATTACGATTTTGGCCGATACCGATTTTTTTATAACTCACAGCGTACACCTTCAATGTTTGAATCTTATTTTATTGAAATACAATAACACAGCAGTATTTTTCTTTAACAAATAAAGGAAATCACAATATCTGAGGTAGTTAATAAAATATTGAACTTAAAATAAATAGCAACAATTTACAGGACAAACTAACAAAAGAACTGCAACCATAAATAAATAAAGTGTCCTGAGTTTTTGGTCCGACTGTGTGTGTGCGAGCATGCAGAAGTATGCGTATGTACAGATGCACTTTCAGACCTTTGTGTAAAAGAATCGGGCGATCGCGCAAAATTAAGGAAATCGGCACCGATCAATTGGTGCACAGAGCTTTTTTCAGTCCGAAAGCTTCGTGAAGGTGTTCTCGGTCTAATAAACTGACCAACAAACTGTTGGGTCCAAAATGAATATATTGTAGATGGATTCTGCTGTTTGTTTAAAGGAACGAAAAAAGACACAAAATTATTTTAAAAAGACAGAAAAAAAGGCACAAAATGACAAAAAAAAGACACAAAATTACCAAAATAAAAGACACAAAATTACCAAAAAAAGACACAGATTTACCAAAAAAAACACAAAATTATTTAAAAAAGACACAAAATTATTAAAAAAGACAACATTTTTTTAAAAAGACACAAAATTACCAAAAAAAAGTAAATAAAGGGACCTTCCACACACAACCTATAAAGTGCCATTCATATAAAACTCACATTAAACTTTCATATCAAGGAGGGGGCCACAAAATATCGTCACAAGGGCCACAATTGGCCCACGGGCCGCCAGTTTGAGACCCATGATCTAGAAGGTGAAATGGTTGCCATGGCGTTTGAATTTTAAAGAATATAACTTTTAATCTTGTTCATGTTCCTGACTGGGTCAGAGCGAGCTGACTGAGATGCATCACAGTCATGTTAGCGTTAGCTTGTAGCATTAGCTTGCTAACAAACTGTTGGGTGCAAAATAAATATATTGTAGATGGATTCTGGTGTTTGTTTAAAGGAAAACGCTGCAGATTGTTCCGGTGAACTGCTGGTATTCAGGTTGACAAAGACTTGCGACACTTGCAGGGTGCAGAACGTCCTATTATTAATCAGAAAGAGGAAGAGAAGAAGAGAGAGCGGGGCGTTCTGGTGATGATGGCGGCCTCTTCCTCTTCCTCCCTTTCCTGTTGCATAAAGGTTTCTAGCTCACTGAATGGAGAAGTGGTTTGTGTTCTCAGAGTGCAGCCACATCTCTTGTCATTCATGCTTTTTTTTTTTCATTCAAAAAAAGTTGGAGCGAAATTACACAAATGAGTCCCCTGACTTCATCTAGAACAGGGGTCTCAAATTCAAATTACCTGGGGGCCGCTGGAGGCAGTGTCACAATGACAGAAAAAAACTAAATTAGTTTAAAAAGACACGAAATTACTAAAAAAAAGCACAAAATTACTAAAAAAGAGACAAAATTACTAAAAAAGACACAAAATTACAAAAGAAGATACAAAATGATGAAAAAATATACAGCGTTACCAAAAAAGACACAAAATTATTTCAAAAAGACACAAAATTATTTAAAAAAGACACAAAATGACAGAAAAAAACTAAATTACTTTCAAAAGACACAAAATTATTTTAAAAAGACAGAAAAAAAGACACAAAATGACAGAAAAAAAACTAAATTACTTAAAAAAGCAACAAAATGACCAAAAAAAGACACGAAATTACCAAAAAAAAAGACACAGATTTACCAAAAAAGACACACAATTATTAAAAAAGACCACATTTTTTTTAAAAATACACAAAATTACCAAAAAAAGTAATAAAGGGACCTTCCACACACAACACGGTAAAGTGCCATTCATATAAAACTCACATTAAACTTTCACATCAAAGTGGGGGCCACAAAATATCACCACGAGGGCCACAATTGGCCTGCGGGCCGCCAGTTTGAGACCCATGATCTAGAAGGTGAAATATCTACCAGATGGTTGCCATGGCGTTTGAATTTTAAAGAATATAACTTTTAATCTTGTTCATGTTCCTGACTGGATCAGAGCGAGCTGACTGAGATGCATCACAGTCATGTTAGCGTTAGCTTGTAGCATTAGCTTGTAGCATTAGCTTGCATTTGAGACTAACAATATATTTTATTACAAGTTTGTGATGCAAAATATTTAAACTAGCTGATTACGTCTTCTCAGCCAGGACTCCATCCACAGTTTTTTTCTTCCTTTCATTTTGTTTTTCAATGTAAAACAATCTGTCGCCATGTTTGTTTTTATATCACATTTAAAGAAGCAAGTTGACATCTGATGCAGTTCTGCGTCTCTGAATCATCTGGTGAGTGTAATTAACTTGACTGGATAAAACTGAGGAAAAAACATCTGTTAACATTTGAGAAAGATCTAATGTTCACCAGGCGTTCGTCTTGTTTTATTACCATCAGTTTATGTGAAGGGTAACGGTGTTTGCATGATTTATATCATGGGTCTCAAACTCGCGGCCCTTTAATTACTTTTTTTTTGGTAATTTTGTGTCTTTTTTGGTAATTTTGTGTCTTTTTTTAATAATTTACTGTCTTTTTTAAAAAATAATTCTGTCTTTTTTTTTAAATAATTCTGTCTTTTTTTGGTAATTTTGTCTTTTTAGTAATTTTGTGTCTTTTTTAAAATAATTTTGTGTATTTTTTTGGTAATTTTGTGTTTTTTTGGGTCATTTTGTTTCTTTTTTGGGTCATTTTGTCTTTAAAAAAAATAATTATGTGTCTTTTTTAATAATTTTGTGTCTTTTTAATAATTTTGTGTCTTTTTTGGTAATTCTGTGTCTTTTTTTGTAGTCATTTTGTTTCTATTTTAAGTAATTTAGTTTTTTTTCCTGCCATTTTATGTCTTTTTTTGTAATTTTGTGTCTTTTTTGGTCAGGTAATTTGAGTTTGAGACCCCTGATTTATATAATGTGTATCCTGGTCTGCTGTAGATACTGAATTCAGCCAACTAAAAACCGTTCAGTCTTCCATTGCCCAATTTATTTTTAATTCCCTTTAACATTGCAGCAATCTACTCTTTTGTCTTTTGCAACTGTGGTATTTATAGATTCATTTTCTGCAGAAGCAATGGAGACCAAAATGTGACTGATGAGTTTAAAAAAGACATTATAGTGAATTATGAGTCTTTCTGACAGCGTAGTTCCCTTTCTGATTATGGGTCACAGCATGAATAAAGGAAAAAACAGAATCCAGTGAAATGGTGATAAAAGCAACAAACGAAACCCATTAAAGACAGAATCAACTAAAATGAACTATACATTAAAAAAAAGATAAAACCATAGAACTGATTATTATAGATGCACGGCAAGGAATTAATTAGATGATAAAACATTTTTAAAGGGTTTATTTAAGAGATTTAAAGGAAGAAAAACATGCGGCCAACCTGAGAGTAGAGTTGATAATCACGTACAGACTGATAACAAACTGTCACTTCTCTAACAGTAACTGGCAAATATGTTTTAAATAAATCATTAACAACCATGAAAAATCTTGGATGGATGGATGGATGGATGGTTGGTTGGTTGGTTGGTTGGTTGGATGGATGGATGGATGGATGGATGGTTGGTTGGTTGGTTGGATGGTTGGTTGGTTGGTTGGTTGGTTGGTTGGATGGATGGATGGATGGATGGATGGATGGATGGATGGATGGTTGGTTGGTTGGTTGGTTGGTTGGTTGGTTGGATGGTTGGTTGGTTGGTTGGTTGGATGGATGGATGGATGGATGGATGGATGGATGGATGGATGGATGGTTGGTTGGTTGGTTGGTTGGTTGGATGGATGGATGGATGGATGGTTGGTTGGTTGGTTGGTTGGATGGATGGATGGATGGATGGATGTTGGTTGGTTGGTTGGTTGGTTGGTTGGTTGGATGGTTGGTTGGATGGATGGATGGATGGATGGATGGATGGATGGATGGATGGATGGATGGATGATGGATGGATGGTTGGTTGGTTGGTTGGTTGGTTGGTTGGTTGGTTGGATGGTTGGATGGATGGTTGGATGGATGGAATGATGGATGGATGGATGGATGATGGATGGATGGATGGATGGATGGTTGGTTGGTTGGTTGGTTGGATGGTTGGTTGGATGGATGGATGGATGGATGGATGATGGATGGATGGATGGATGGATGGATGGATGGATGGATGGATGGATAGATAGATAGATAGATAGATAGATAGATAGATAGATAGATAGATAGATAGATAGATAGATAGATAGATAGATAGATACTTTATTGTCCTTTTCAGGAAATTTGTTTTTGCAGCCTGTACATGTACTTCGAACATATATACACACATAGACACAGGATACATAAAAGCAAAAATATACACTTAATCCACCACATTGATCACATTTAACCCCCCAGCATAGCATAGCACCCACCCCAGGTTAGGGATAGGGAGACCAATGGTTTTGGAGGTGTGATGTATTTTAATGCTTTTTCAGTCTTTTTGTTGCATTTTTGTGCTTTATTTAATGGTGACAGAGAGACAGAGGGGGAGACCTGCAGCAAAAGGGTCTGAGGGCAGGATTCAAACCCAAGACCACAAGGACTCCGCCTTAGTGTGAGGCTGGAGTAGTAGAGTTAGTTGGATTATTTCCTAGTTTCTTTTGTTCAGACAAGGATAAGTAGGAGATGTTTTTACCTGACATGTTTCGACTGACAACTTCAGTCTTCTTCAGTCTGTCTCTCTGTCAGTCGAAACATGTCAGGTAAAAACATCTCCTACTTATCCTTGTCTGAACAAAAGAAACTAGGAACTAATATTCAGAAGGAGACAAAATGAAATTGCTGGAAAAACATATGAGTTAGTTGGAGTTTAAGAAAGTGGAGGCAATAAGGGGAGATCAAGAGGAATGTGCACTTATATAGCGTGTTACATCCACCAGCTCTTAAAGGGGTAAAAGGAGGTAACATAAATCAAATGTAATGGATTTAACAGAGGTGTTTAATAAGAAATAAAATATAAGATATGTACAAACAAAAGGACCCTTCAGGCTAAAGATTTAACAAAATAAAATAACAACAAAAACCAGGGTGGGTTTAACTGTTACACAGAAACTTCATACTGGTGTTAGAGGCGACCAGGGGACACTGGTGCCACCTGCCACCACTGGGAATTCATTCACACACTGATGAACGCAGCATCGGGAGCAATTTGGGGTTCAGGATCAGGACCACCAAGCTTCTGATCAGAAGACGACCACTTTACCAACTGAGCCACAGCCGCCTCATGGGGGAAACACCCATTACTACATCATTAACGTTTTACTGCTTGATCTAACAGAGATCACGTTGAGTCAGAGGGGCCTCCAGACTTCCTGTTTCAGCCTAAATGTGGATGTGTTGCTTGCTGGCAAACCGTGTGTCTGCATGACATGTGCACTAAAATCTGACCGTCCATGTAGAAGTGTGTGTGTCCTTCCCTTTCTCACTTTGAAGTGGTTTCTTCTGCTCTTTTAGCCGCCAATGTGTCCGTACAATTTGATTTAGGTTTGAGATCTTGCTGGCGCCTGATGAAAAGTCAGCAGATCACCAAAGTCAGCATGATGAATCCTCTGTCCACCACAAATATCTAGCCCAAATTTAATTACAATCCTTTCAATAGTTGTGGAGATATTTCAGTGATCGTTATCGACAAACGAGAGAGTGACAGTCGATTACCCGTTGCCTAGCAGCAACCAGACTGCCAAAAATGCATCAGAGTGATGGGAATCAGAGCTGCATGGAGGCTTTGTGTTTGTGCCTTCGGGGTTTTAAAATTTTTTTTTAGATGTCCAGACTGAACGTCCCATGAGGCCGCCGCCACAGCTGCCATCTGGGTTACTATGGTTACGGGTATAGCTGAGAGAGCAGCTATTTACCTGCTCACACACACACAACTTAAATCATTAAGGTTACATGTGTACAAGTCAGATACAGTTTAGCTTCGTTAGTTTTCTTTATTACCTCCAACACAGTTTGGTTTGTTGTCTGTTGGACAGATTTTCATGAAACCTGCTGAATCACGGCACAGATGCATGAATTACTTCTCTTTTATTGACATTAAGAGAGGCCATGACCTCCCTTCAATGCATTGTAGTTGTGAAATGTGATGGTGTGTGTGTGTGTGTGATGGTGTGTGTGAGATGTTGAGTGTGTGTGTGTGTGTGCATTTCTGAGGAAAAACCACTTTCTCTAACGTTTCTCCACTTAAACAGAAGTGTCAGGAGTTTCAGGAACTGTGATACCAGGCTGTGTGTGTGTGTGTGTGTGTGTGTGTGTGTGTGTGTGTGTGTGTGTGTGTGTGTGGGTATGTGGGTGGGTGGGTGTGTGTGTGTGTGTGGTTAGGAAAGGCAGGAAGTGGTATGTGTGTGTGGAGTTAAGTGATAGTGTATGTTTGTGTGTGGACAGATGCTCTACGGTGCATTTTATGACCAGCTTTCTTATCAATGAACTCCCGCTTGGTGTGTGTGTGTGTGTGTGTGTGTGTGTGTGTGTGTGTGTGTGTGTGTGTGTGTGTGTAAAAAACTGGACAACAGGTCGTTTTTTTTCATTTATCTATTTCTATTATTAAAAAAATAATAAATGGGTCATTTTTTTATTCTTTTGTTTACCTATTACTAAATGGGAATATTACTAAAAGGCTCTCTTTCTGATTCTGGTTTTCTTATTTCATAACAAAGATCCGTTGGCCGTCACATATCTCATGAAACCAAACTTCCCTCTGGTTTCTGTCTGTCTGACTTGTCTCTGTTCACTCTAAAATATAATCCAATGGCTTTGTTAACATCACAATATTTACAGTAAATTATGTCTTAAATTGACATCTCTCATTTAAGCGCAATAAAAACTATCTGGTGAAAAGCAAAGAGGGACTGAGCTTACATCTCTTAGTCAAATGCTAAGTTAAATACACTTGAATCACAAATTAGGTTTTTTAAGATATAATTTCTAGATGTTTTTCAGTCAATTTCAATCAAAATATTTGATGATGGAGCAGTCTGAGCTGTCACTTTAACGCCACAATGAGGAATAATTCTGGACTCTTCTGATTTAAATGGCTCAAAGGACAATCTTCCTTGTTTTAGCACAAGTTTGTATGCAATAAATCATGTGATGATATATATTCAATACTTTATATTTGATCATATTCAGATATAAAGTATAGAGTCCACTAGATCAGCTGTTCTCAACCTTGGGGTCGCGAGATGATTTCTGGGGGTCGCCAAATCATTTTGGAAGTCAGCTCTGTCTCCACTGTGTTAAAGTGTTCATGTGTTAATGTGTTTTAGTCTTTTTGGTCACTTAATGTCTTTTTTTGTCATTTTGTGTGTTATTTGGTCATTTTGTGTCTTTTTTTGTGTCTTTTTTTGATCATTTTGTGTATTTTTTGGTCATTTTGTGTCTTTCTTTATCATTTTGTGGTCAATTTGTGCCTTTTTTGGTCATTTTGTGTCTCTTTTTAGTCATTTAGTGTTTTTTTGGGTAATTTTGTTTCTTTTTTCGGGTCATTTTGTGTCTTTTTTGGTCATTTTGTGTCTTTTTTGTTCATTTTGTTTCCTTTTTTTGGTCATTTTATTTCTTTTTTAGGTGATCTGAACTGTGTGTGTGAGATTCTGTTCAGTGAGCGGGGGTCGCGGACAACATGCATGTTAAATTGGGGGTCGCGACTCAAAAAGGTTGAGAACTACTGCTCTAGATATATCTGGTTGAAGAGAGAATATTAGAAGTCTTAACGTATCTAGTTCATATCCAGTGTGTGTGTGTGTGTGTGTGTGTGTGTGTGTGTGTGTGTTTTCTCTGATAGCACTCGAGGGATGAACAGTGTGCTTCTGTTTTCCATTGATTGTCAGTCAGGATTCACTTATCTGTCCTGACACAGCAGGCAACTGATTACACACACACACACACACACACACACACACACACACACAATCAACTGATTTCCTGTTCAACAGTAGGCACACAGACATATGAAACTTTCCCGCAGCAGGAGGTTCAGAATCAACCAATTAGCTGCTGTCTGATTGTCATTATTACAATAACATAAAACTACAACTATTGTTAAATGAAATGATTTTCTCCTTAAATGACAACTTCTGTAAACCATAAATAATAAATGTGTCTAATAAGGAAACAATTGTCAGTTATTTGAAAATGTTTGCAGCTTTAAGAACATGAACAATAACTTAATTATTAATTTAAACTGTTTTTGTGTGAAAAAGGCTAAAAAAGCATCTTTTTTTAACAACTTCTGATCACTCTGAACAGCAGTTCATGTGAGAAAAGAACACAATATAATAGGATGAATATATTTAGAGTTATTGTTATCTGGTGAGAGTTACTTTTGAAGTAACTTTTCAACCCCGCACTAAAAAAAAACAAAAAATAAATTTTTAATCAACTAAAAAGCTGCCCGGGTCATACTCATACTTACATATTTAGTTTGAAACACACACACATCTTTGCCCTTGTGAACCCCAGCACATAAATCAGCTTTTGTTTGTCAATGCACACACACACACACACACACACACACACACACACTACTGGGAAACTGTATGTATGTGTGAGAAAATGTCAGTATAAATATAGATATCCTACAGCTGATTTCCGTTCTCACATCAGCTGATGGCGCTTAAGGATCTGAAACTGTTCCGGTCCTTCAGGCGGAAGGAGGTCCTGAATCTGCTGCTTTATGCTGAGTTCAGATAGAAATATAGATTTTTAGCTGACTGGCTGCATTCTCCTCTCAGTTATAGTACAGATGAACCCAGACGGGGTCAAAACCAGAGTCTGGAGCCGTTCAATCTGCTTCATTAGGGCCTCGGGGCAATCTCCCCAGCACTGGTCCCATACAGCAATATCTGTAGGCACAAAATTTTGCATTGAAATGAATGGGACGGCCGACAAAAAATGAGTGAAAAAGAACAATAATTGGAGATATTTAAACGTCTACTTCTCCGGCATAATTTCACCTAGAGACTCCATTTAAACTTTAAACAGTAGACACAAGTCTTGTGTATCGATGTATTAATCCACGTTTCGATAGGTCATATCGTTTTTTATCAATCCCTGTTCAATGACCATGATCATTTTTGGAGAAATTCTGAGATTATAATGGGTGTGTATTGCACGGAATGTTCGTGTCACAGTGTGTGACATCATCGCCAGAGTGTAGAGGGAGAGAAAAAACTGTCAAAAAATACATTTGAAAACTGCGCTCCAGGCCGCAAATTCCACTCTACAGAAATAATTTATACATAGAAACGTAGGAAAATTAGTCTTCTCCCTCACAATCCTCTGGTGAAGCTGTCAGAGTTATAGTTTGGGCGTAGGACGCACAGATGATCCACCAACACCACCAACAGCCTCATTGGCTCCCATATTAAAAACGCAGGAAGATTTCTGAAAAAGGGAGATGGAACAGTTTTTTTAGATCGCTCTAACAAAGCTATTTTTAAATTTTTCTTTAAAAAAATCATATGTAGACGTTCAGGAAGAACTCAGGACGCTCAAAGTGAAGTCGGATCAATGATAGGTATTATGGTTTTGCCAAAAATGCTTTCTGTTCTCTTTCTGTTATTTTCTAGTTATGGCCATAGTGTCTCCAGGTCAGATGGAGCTCAGACATTCTTGCAGACAGTAAATATAAACATCATAACTCAACACATGGTCTAACCTGCAGACGTCTGATCAGACTCTAACTGAAGCACCTGTGTGAGTGTGCAGGACCTGAAACGTGTTTTTTGTTTTCCAGAAACATGCTGACTTGACTTGACTCAGTTTGACTGCAGGCTTCGGCCCAACTAGTGACAATTGTGTCTTTAACCCTTTGATGCACAACATGGGTCCAAAATGACCCTCATTCATTCCCTTCATGTTATTTAATGCTGCTGTGTGTTTCTGTGCTCTATCTTTTGATATCAACTTATTTTATGATTGAATATTTCAAGTATTCTTTAAATATCTTGTTTTTGATAACAACAGATCATTATTTACATTTTTCCTCTCATACTTTATGAAGAAAAAAAAGGTTCTGTATTATTACATGGCTAATTACTTGGCTAAGTAGCTTGCTAAGCTAACTACTTAGCCAAGAAGTTAGCTTAGTAGTTAGCTTAACAAGCTACTTAGCTAACTACTTAGCAAAGAAGTTAGCTAAGTAGTTAGCTTAGCGAACTACTTAGCTAAAAAATGGATATGTGATGGATATTTTTGACCCATGTTGTGCATTAGAAGAGTAGTGACACAAAAAGGGATTTTAATAAAATATGAATTAAGGAAAACGTAAAATTAGGATGTATGATGATCAAAAACAAACTAATTGAGGAAAACCTGGAATACTGAATGATGAAAATAATTTATTGCAAAGATATAGAACATAAAAACTCTGTCACTGGGTCACTTTAGACCATGTTGTGCATCAAAGGGTTAATACAACAGCGCTACCTGCTTGAAGGTGTTTTTATTTTAATAACCAATAGCCTCCTTGTCTTAGATTAGATTTTAATGTCCCCAGGGGGGAAATTCATTTTCACTGCACTGAACATTTTAACAAATACCAGAGACGACCAGCCGTGACCTCACACAGCAACACATGACAGAGAAACATTAAATGAACATGATAAATAACTGATATAGTGCTTTTATCCAAAGCACTTTACACTACACACTAGGGCTGCACAATTAATCCAATTTTAATCGTGATCGCGATTTTGGCCGACACGATTAAATTTACCTGATCCTCTTCGATATTTCCATTTTAAAATGCGTCTCTCCTGCATACACTGTAATAAATTGCTGTAAGAAAACAGCCAAATTGTGACAGTAACATACTGTTTTCCATTAAAAAGTTATTATACTGTAGAAAACAATGCATTCTGGGCAATATTTGTAGGTAGCTTGCCGGTTCCCATAAAATATATGATATTTAAGTCTCTTCTTGTCCACATTTTTAATGGCTGTATTTTACTTAAATAACTCATTCAGTATATGGTTTATTAAAATTACTGAGGTTACAGTGAAGACAGCGCTTAATTCGTAGTAGTTGGCTTTCAGACAGTAATATGCTCTATTTACAAAAAATGACTGCATTGTATACTGCAACAATATTTTTCAAGAAAGCAACTAGTGGGGGCCGGTGGCTCTGGATGATTGGATGAGGATTGGTAGATTATAATCTCAATCATTACTCTATAAAGTGGGTCACTGGTAGACTAACATTGGCACAAAGTGACCCACTTTGTAGAGTAATGATTGATATTACAATCTACCAATCCTCACGTGTTCCCTGATCTAAAGTGTTACCAAAAGCTTTTATTAAGAAGCAGTAAAATCAGGAAACGTCAGGTTTTCATCAGCTGTAAACTGAAGTGAAACTTGATGAGCAGCAGCCGGTCTTTAACTCGACTCTGAGGCAGCTGAAAGAGAATATGAAACAGTTAAAAAGCAGATATCTGAGAGATTAAATAGGGACGCTAGCCTGGTTTTGTTTCTAAGGCTTTATCATTTCTAGTAGGAAAGGGATGTTAATGGTTGACCTTTTTTCATGGTCCATCCCCAAAAACTTTTTCTTTAACCCTTAATAGGACACTCATTGAAATACTTACAAATTCCAAATTTCAACCCTAGAGAAGATTGGAGGATATTACATACTGCCAGAATGTGTAAAAAAAACCATACGAAAATAATATTTTGAGAAAAAAGTTTACGAGATTAAAGTGGCAAATCTTCAAGAAAGAAATGTGCAGATTTATGAGATTTAAAGTGGTGAATCTGGGAGAAAAAAAATAGCTTTTTCCCACTTTTTTCTTGTAAATCTGTGTCTTTTCAGATTTGTCACTTTAATTTAGTACATTTGCAACCTTTTTCTCGAAATATTACCATTTTGGATATCCACTGAAGTTACCAAATACGGTTCTTCGCCTGATAAAGGGTTAAGGGAACCAACATGAGAATCTGCTTCATAGTGAGTTTACACTAGACGACTTCATCTGAGACCAATAGATCCCAGCTTCCACCAGTTACAAAACTATATTTGAATTTTCAAAGACGTGATCAGAGAGATGTGCTGATGGCCAAAAGATCTCAAGCATTGTTCTGTGAATATTGTTGTGACAGCAGCACCGACCTGAAGATACGAGACGAGGGAAATATCTCGGCCTGTAACATCTGCAACGGAACATCAGCAGCTATTTATTCTTTGTTTTTCCTTCCTTGGGTTTTCATTACAAATCCCCAAAGTGAGTTTTTTTAGGAAAGCACTTGTGCCTTGCATGTGGTCTTGGTCTATTGGGCCCCATAGGCCCAATAGTAAACTCAGAAATGTTGAGTACCCTAAAGTTTTATTGCAGAAATGTCATCTATAGGCCTAATGGATGGAATTTAACTTGGTTGCTAAAAGTTGCACTTTGCCTGTATGCAAATGAGCGCATATTTGATGAGATATGGCCTCATTTGCATATGTAAACATTAAAATACAAAAAACACGCAATACATTTTTTTCTGATCTTAACATAAGTAATCAACTGAGAAAGTTTCTTGGTGATATCTGTTATTTATTTTTTTTCCCCTATTCACCTTTATTGGCTTATTATGCTAATTATGCAAATTGCTCAAAGTGCAACTTTTAGCAACCAAGTTAAATTCCATCCATTAGGACTATAGATGACATTTCTGCAATAAAACTTTAGGGTACTCAACATTTCTGGGTTCAAGAAATTACGACTAGACTCACAGTAGACATTGATTATATAAAATAGATGCAGCAGATCACATTCAATTCAACGTTTTAACCCATAGGAACCTATGGTGACACGGGTGTCACAAACATTTTAAATGTTCTAGTAATGTTCATGTATGTTTTCTTAAGTACATAAGTGTGTTTTTCAGTGTTCCACAGTTACAGTAGCTAGTTGAGAAGCCGTCCAATGAGGCACTGTTATTTATATTTATTTATTATTGATTTATTATTATTTTGTGACATAAAACAAATCTGAAATTGGAATTTGTTGTCTAACAGCACTATTAAAGTCACAATTATGGTATATGTTATGGAGATGAAAACAAAAAAGGCAAATGGTAACTTGTTTTTATTTATTATTGATTTATTCTTATTTTGTTACTTAAAAACAAATCTGAAAAATAATTTGTTGTTCAACAGCACGAGTAATGTCACAATTTTATTATATGTTGTGGAGACGCAAAGAAAAAGACAAATTTGTGTTTCTGTAAGCAGAAAATGTGTCTAGTTTTTTAATTCAGAAATAAGAAATATCATAAACATAAATACCATAAACTCCCAATGTAACGTATATGTCACATCACAGATCTTTGAGATTTAGGGGTGTTATTAAAAAAAAAAAACATCATAAATGTGTTCTATGTGGTCCACTTGTTCTGTTGTATATCCCCCATAATAAGGGATAAATAGTTCTGGGTTCTTCTGGGTTAATATGCACAATGACTGAGGTTTTAATGAGGGGAAAGGACGAATAATGTGCTAAATTATGCTTGTGTTAACTTTGTAAGCACTCTTAGACTGTGTTTTCCACATCTTAGTGCCATCATGAGAACATAAAGAAATAAAACAGACAATAAAAGTGAATAAATTCTCGGAACACTGTGATAAAAACACCAGAATTCATCGCAGCTTGTAAACATGGAAACCTTCATGAAAACTGACACCAATCCCAACAGTTGTTTTTTTTTAGACATGGGGAACATTTTCCGCCAATCTACTGGAAACTTCTGGACCTGGCATCACAGCCAGGAAAGAGAACAATACAAGAAAAATATCAAATGAAGCCAAAAACCTACAGCAGAGCCCCAGCAGCTGGTTTTTAAAGGGCTTAAGTGGTTTTGGGTGGAGTTTCTCCTCCAGGATTGAGATGGAAGTGAGCGTCCATCTGACCTCCGTCAGCTGCTGGAGGAGAAACGGAGGAAGAGAAGCAGCATTCCTTCTGGGAACAGCCTTCATGTGGTGTGTGTGTGTGTGTGTGTGTGTGTGTGTGTGTGTGTGTGTGTGTGTGTGGTTCGGCATGCTTGGCGGGAGTCATCAAAGGAAGTAACCACAGCTTTGCCAGGAACATGTAAAAGTGCTTCCTGTTGCACTTTCTCCAGGGCTCAGTGTGTGTGTGTGTGTGTGTGTGTGTGTGTGTGTGTGTGTGTTCCTGTACTTATGTCCTTATAAGGCCCAAAAGTCTTCTTCATCATAGAATGCAGTGTTGTAGTCCAGACCACCTAAACCGGGACCAAGTCAGTACCAAGACCACCACGGTGTATCAAGACCAAGACTTTCTGAAATATGAGCCACCAGAAACTGAATTTGAATTATTTATATTTGAATTTGAATTGCTTAACTTGAATAATTGCATTAAAAAACTGAATTTGAATCACAGAATTAGAATTTGTATTGTTCAATTTGAATCATTGCATTGAAAATCTGAATTATAATTTTAAATTGAATTTATTAGTTTGGAACTGAACATTAACTGAACAGATAAATTGTGCCTCTTTTTGTTAAATTTTGTTGTACAATGTTGAATAAATGAATTATTAAGCTCTTGGCTTAAAAGAACCCTCTAAAGTACAAAAAGAGGTCAGCACCCAAAAGCTTTCAGAAAACAAGACAAAACAAACTAAAATTTAAACAAAGAGTGTCCGACTCTTGGTTCCCTTTATCTTACGACTACTTCATTTTACTTCACTTAATCAACTTCAGGGAATCCCACAGCTGGATTTAGATAATTAGCAGAGTAATACTGAGAAACAATACAATAAATAACTGATGAAGGGCAGCCAGCCCTAACACCGAGCTGGCTCAAACCATATGCCTAGTACATTTGTATTTCTATCCCCAGTTGATGTGCTTTAGATGTTAGATGGACCTCTTGACTCACCAACGCGTGGCCGACCGTCCTCCGGGCGGTTTGTTCTGACGTCTTGCTGACCACAAACAACCCGTGATGACCTCCTGCCCCCCAAACAAGCTGTTGAGAGAAAAAAATGTGTGTGTGTGTGTGTGTGTGTGTTCAGCTCTCAGTTCTTCTGCAGCTTCTAACTGACTCTGTGGTTGGAAGTTTATCTCCTGTGCCCCTGCAGCCTGAAAACCAGATAAATGATAAATGTTCCCTCTCATTTGTATCTGAGCTGGTCACTCTCACATCCAGACTGGTTTCCAGCGTTTATGGGGCCAAACAGCAGCAGCAGTTCATCATCTACAACCATCCTGGGGTCATTTGAGTTCTTCACTAAGACCCTCAATCGTCCATGTAACCCATTCACCATGTTGTTTGGAGCGGCTAATCCAGATAGCGTGAACAGTAGTTATGAAGCCAATGCTGTGTTCCAATCCCCAGACTTCCATGAGTACTTAAACGCAGCACACTATCCACACTTACTAAGTACGCAGATTTCAGCAGGTGAGTGTTGTTCCAAGTCTAATACTCCGTGGTGAACTTACCGGAAATGACGCTCACGACGGCCGCCACTTCCTGCTTTGAACGACGAAAAAATGACCCTTTGTGTTGTTTAATCTTTACTTCTACAATCCGCCAATATGGCTCCATTAACACAGCAAATGTGGAGAATGCACCGGCGTCGTCAGCAACGTTATCGAGACAGACAATGCTCCGCTGTTGTTTCGGCCGCCATTACAAACATTTTTTTCGAGCTGAGCGGCTCTGCCTGGCTCCGCCTCTTCCGCTACGTAGACAAGATGGCGGCCGTTGAGTGCGTATAGTGTACATCGTTCCACACTCAGCATTTTGACCGTTATGAGGGCAACATCCGGGTCCTTTAGGTTCACTTCTTTTCGCCGCGATCGGAATCAGAACACCCTGCGTACTTACTATACTTAGTTTGAGTATGCAGGAAGTATGGGTATTGGAACACAGCACAAGGCTAGCTCCCTTGCAACATTTTTAGCCAGAAAGCTAATTTTACAATCTTGGAAATCTGAAAGGGCTCCTACATTTGAAATGTGGTTGAGAGAACTGGGAAATATATTACACTTGGAGAAAATCAGGTACATCATATCTGCTAAAGAGGATATCTTTTTTAAAATCTGGCAACCTTTTTTTGATTTAATGTCTAAAAACTGAATTAGTGCTATTCTGTTGCTGTGCCATTAATGTTATAATCATGTTTTGTTTGTCTCACGTCAAAAACTCTGTCAAAAAAAACAAAACATGTATTGTTCTGTGTAGCTCCACCAACTATCTCTAATTTGTATATATTTTTCTGTTATGAAAACAATAAAAATAAATACACACACAAAAAAAGATTCTGTTACTGCGTTGCTTATTTCTAACAAATGTTTTCAGATGCACATTGTAGTGACAGTATGCTGAAGTTTGAGAAAGTTTGTTGTTTAGAACAGACCAAGCACAACCTCAACCTGCATCTACAATCTACAATCTACAGTGTCATTTAGCAGACAATTTTATCCAAAGCGACGTACATTTGAGAGATCATACAACACAAGCAAGGATGAAGTCGAGAAACAACACAAGAATAAACAGAATAAGTGTCATTTACTACGTTGAGTCCTGTTGGACGTAAGTGTTTTTGATTCGCTCAGCGCTACATTAAATAGTTGAGCTCTGATTGGTTGTAGGTCTATCAGCTGTATAAATAGAATTAGAGCAGAGCAGACAGTGGACTGTTTTGCTAACAGTGCGCCCTAAAGTTTGTCTGCACTGCTGGCTAGTTAGCAAGATGGCTAATTCCACCATGTTTAATGCTACACTGTTGACAGAAATGCATTTCTAACACTGTCAAGTCAGGTATAGTTTATTTGTCCCAACTTGGGCAATTTGTTTGCAGTCTAGGTGTATAAAAGACATCAAAAATTATACATTCCAACACACATACATACAACAGATCACAGCCTTATTATATATATATATATATAAATAAAACAAAGCAAAAACAATAGTGCAACAGATGGCAATTCCAGGTGAAGTGTCAACCACATAAGTCCCCAACATCAACATCAACAACATCATCATCATCGTCAATATCAAACTCATCGTCATCATCACCATCAACGTTCAACCAGGTTCAGTTCCCTAATGGAAGTGGGGATGAATGAATATCTGTACCTGTTCTTTTTCACCCTAGGGGCACATAAGACACACCAGATGGTAGCCAGACAGACTCAGAGCTGAGAGGATGTGACAATAGTGTGTGGATGCTAAGTTGATAAATTTGACTTATTACATTATTTATTACATGTCATTTGGCTGACAGTTTTGTCCAAAACAACTTACAATAAGTGCATTCAACCTGAAGGTACTAGCCTCAGACCACAGGAACCATGTAAGTACAGATTTTTTAAAGGCCAACTGTAATCACTACACGAGTGCAATACGAAAAAGAAGGTGAGTCAATTTGGCGACCATGACTTAACTGAGGTATTGTTGGAAGAGGTAGGTCTCCAGGTGATGTCCAGGCTGTCTGAGGTCCTGATGTCGGTGGGGAGCTCGTTCCACCATTTGGGAGCCAAGACAGAGAAAAGTCTGGAAGTGGTTTTGAGGCGAGTTGACCCACGTAGGGTGGGAGTCGCCAGCTGTTTGGCTGATGCAGAGCGGAGAGGACAGGCAGGAGTGTAGAGTTTGACCAGATCCTGGATATAAGCTGGGGTACGCCAGTGCTAGAGTCATGAATAGGGTGGCCATTCATCCAGCTTCAGGCCGGACAGTCTGGCTTTTAAATGAGTGTCCGGCTGCAGGCGCGGCCTTAAGCCGGACACTCATTTGTCCTCCTTTTGAGAAAATAATAAAAAAGGTCCGCCTTTTGACACGTTACCTTGTTAGTTTAATACTTAAATGTGTGTCAAAAAAGCTGTGTCAAAATAAGTAATTTCATTGGTTACATTTTCGTGTCATGACCTATCAACATGTTGATTCGCCACAATGCCAGTTGCTACCACCAGGCTGTCAATCAAGCTCTCAGCTGCTGAAAGTCTGAAAATGCCAAAGCGAAAGACCTCCTTTAACCTGGAATGGACAAGAGAACACAGGTTTGTTACAAAAAGTAAGAGGGATGAGTTTGATTTTTTTTGTACATTATGTCTAAGTGATGTCGATGCTAGCAGCAAAGGCAAAGCAGCTATCAGAGACATGCTAGCACTGACTAGCATCGAGCTAATCGGAGTACAACTCTGTTTAAAACCGGATCATACCAAACAAATATCTGCTTGTTTGCCCCGTGTATGCAAAGTGTCCTCCTTGTTGATGTGAAGGAAATGGCCACCCTAGTCTTGAAGCATATCTGCGCAGCCACCGGTAACCAGTGGAGGGAATGGAGGAGTGATGTCATGTGTGAAAATTTGGGAAGAAAAAAAATTTGACTCATTTAGCAGCTGGTCTCCATGCTGCATGCTACTCCACTGATCATTTCGTCACCTCAATGAGTCTGCAACAAGTCGGTTTATACAGAAGTTAACGGCTAACACATACTCCGCAAGAACAGATAAGTTTGTTCATTTTCTCGAGGTGGCAAGAACAAAGTTAGTTATGGCCAGGACATTTCATACTTCACGGGTGATTCAAGTGCAGAACTCCTGGGAAGTCCTCATAAGGTCCTCCCACTGCAGCACACGTCAAATTTAAAATTTCTGACCAATCACACAATAGTGAAAAAGAATAAAGAATAAAGTTCTGCCCAGATGATGTGTCAAGAACAGAGAACGTTGTTCCCTCTTGCGGCTTTTTTCCAAGTAAGTAAAGCTAGCCAGCGAGCATGTACAACACCAGGGCCCTGAAACCGGCTCACCAAAATGGAATGCAGCCATCAAAAAGGTCTATAGCATTAGAGTGAAGGCAGATGTTGCCAGTTTAGCAAGCTGGTGAACAGATAAAGTAACTTTAATGCAGGAAATGCTTAATGTGTAATGGTAACATTGCATATTAGAAAATTACAAAGAAAAACTCTGTATGACTAAAATAACAATATGATAACTCAGCATTCACTAAAAAACTAACATCCATTGGATCAACTTGGAGCTTTGAGATATTTTCCACTTTCCAAGTTGTGAAAACAGCAACAGGGTGGCGTTCATTTGGGCTCGCCTCATAAACACGGTAAACACAGTAAACACGAGCCAAATAAAGGCACCAAGAGACAGAAACACCCTGAACAAAGCCAGGGGGAAACATTTCTGTGGTTGTTGTGTTGTTTTGTTTTTTATTAACCAAATCTTAAAATGTACAAACCCAACAGATAGTTAAAGGAGCTGCTTCTGCACATATCTTCTGAAAATATATTAACAATCAGGTCAGAGAGGAGAAACATGGACAAACTGATTAACCCATTTAAGCTGGAAAAGTATTACCGCATTTCTACCATTAAAACCAGGGGCGCTGTTGTTTTATTCTACCATTAACCCTGTGGAGTCCAAAAGCTCCAAATAATCAGACTTGTTGCCTCCATCAGACTAGAAAACAAAGCAGCGTGGAGCCCTACTGTACATTTACCTCTAAAGTTCTGGCTGTAAACTCCATGAGGCCAGTTTCAGTTTGATGATGATATACCAAGTAAAACTGGAGACAAGCTCAAATTGATTTAGTATCAAATGATAGAACTGGATGGAACCCTCTTATATGGTAGATTTGACACCTTTGGTCACATTTGACACATTTAAAATTCTTTATTGAGCATGATAGTGTTTTGAAAGTTAAAAAAAGAACACAAAATGACCAAAAAAAGACACAAAATGACTTAAAAAAGGAACAAAAAGACACAAAATGACTAACAAAGACACACAATTACCAAAAAAAGAAACAATATGACCAAAAAAAGACTCAAAATGACCAAAAAAGACACAAAATGACCAAAAAAAAGACACAAAATGACCAAAAAAGACACAAAATGACCAAAAAAGACACCAAAATGACCAAAAAAGACACAAAATGACCAAAAAAAAGACACAAAATGACCAAAAAAGACACAAAATGACCAAAAAAGACACAAAAATTACTAAAAAAGACACAAAATGACCAAAAAAGACACAAAATGACCAAAAAAAGACACAAAAATGACTAGAAAAGACACAAAATGACCAAAAAAAGACACAAAATGACTAAAAAAGACACAAAATTACCAAAAAGACACAAAATGACTAACAAAGACACACAATTACCAAAACAAGAAAAAATATGACTAAAAAAGACTCAAAATGACCAAAAAAAAGACACAAAATTACCAAAAAAAGACACAAAATTACCAAAAAGACACATAATGACTAAAAAAAAGACACAAAATGACTAAAGAAGACACAAAATTACCAAAAAAGACACAAAATTACCAAAAAATACACAACATGACCAAAATGCTTGGTTCAAAATGTTGATCCAGTAAGTCAGAATAAAAAAACAATTATTATTAGGTCATATAGGTGACCAACATGGCATTTAAACATTTTTTAAGTGGTGGAAAGCGGATACATCGTTTTGTAGTATTTGTAGTTTTTTCCACCTATTTTCGGATTTGTCGCAATGCAACACGTTAATTAAAAAAAAAAAACTTTATTGAAGGTTTGGACAAATAAACTCAACTTGAAAGCCACAGGTACAAGCTCTAAAAATACTTTTTGAATTTCATTTCTACCTGCTACAGAGGCTGAAAAATCTGAGGTTTTCCAGGCAGTTTTTCCAGGCGTTTTAGACCTAAATGGGTTAATGATGAGCTGCATGTTGTTCCTGCTGCTGTGAGGACTCAGTGACCGGCTGAAGGTCGTCAGGCAGAATGTGCTCCACCTGTTTGACTCATTATATAAGAGAGAGTGTTTCTACTCTGGCTTTTGTTTTCTGCACCACACAACATCCCCACTGCACTGCAAAAAAGCCAACTTGTATTTTTTGGCCTAAAACAGTGATTTAATTTGGTAAAACTTGGAAATATAAATTATTGACATTTAGGGCAATAATGTAAGTTAGCACAACAAAGGAAGCCAGTTGTCTGTCAAAACGGCTAGCGGCTAACTGATGCTAGCGGCTAACTGATGCTAGTGGTGCTGCTTGTTACAGCTACAAGAGTAGCCATTAGCGTATCAATGCTAACTCAAAATTGTGGTCGCAACATTAGCTAACATTTCATAGCGGCGTTACAATCGTGCAAGAGAAATTCAGAGTTGAGCAAACTCAAAAAACAAAACTTAAAATATTTAGTTTAATTGTCCAACTTAAAATTATATCCAAGTTTGTTGCCTTGAAATTTTGAGTTCACCCAACTTTTCTTTTTTTGTAGTGTGCAGAGTCACAAACATGACTAAAGTTTTTATAAAGCATGGTTTGATTTGGTTTTTAGTTTATTTTTCTATTTCTCTACAGGTCACAATGTTTTAAGTTCCAGCTCGTGTGTGTGTGTGTGTGTGTGTGTGTGGTCCCCTCTTCGTCCTCTCCTGAGCTGAACTCACTTTGTTTGTGAGCTCCGATAGCAACGACCGTGTCTTCTTCTTCTGTTTATTGGAGGCGACCATGAAACATTAAACGCATCACTGACTGTGCGCACGTGTATGATATTTCTCAGGACAAATTTATAAACAGCTCTGTGACACAACAGCACTAACATTTAGACACTGTGTGTGTGTGTGTGTGTGTGTGTGTGTGTGTGTGTGTGTGTGTGTGCGCAGGTCTGTCATTACACAGCTTGGTGAGATCTTGTGGTGATCCTGTGAGAGCTGTAATTTCAGAGGAATGAAGTGAAGAAGAGGATGATTCTCCTTTCCTCCCTCTGACCTCAGTGACCTGAAATAATGACACAAAACACTTCTCACTTTCTCATTTTCTCCTATTTTACTCCTGGTGAAAGTTGTCCTTGTAGCATCCTGAGGCAGTATTAATGTAAATCATATTTATAGATTGATAAATTGACCTCACAGATGTGCAGCTGACAAATTTTGTAGCTTACGGACTGTAGTACCGTCATCTATCATATATATTTCAGTGAAATGTCAGGAAAGTTATGGGTCGTGTTTCCATCAACTAATTTCTCTGCTCATTTTGAAGATTTGCATGAGAGATGCTTGATGGAAACACCGAAAGTGAAAAAAACTTTAGAAAATGTGCATAAAAGTTTCTACGCTGGCTTGAGGTGTTTTTTGTCTTTTTCGTAAAATTGGCAATGCTCAAAACATGAGATGGAAACACTTTCTCCCGAGCACTATTGTTATACTGTGGATTTTTTCTTCTTCCTCTTCCGGACACAATTTCGTCCTGCTACTATTACTTTTCTCTACGGAATACGAATTTTTCGCGACATAAGCCCAAAATTTTGCATTGAAATGAATGGGACGGCCAACAAAAAATTAGCGAAAAAGAACAATAATTGCAGATTTTTAAACGTCTACTTCTCCGGCATAATTTCACCTAAATTTCACCTTTAAACTTTAAACAGTAGACACAAGTCTTGTGTATCGGTGTATTAATCCACGTTTCGATAGGTCATATAGTTTTTTATCAATCCCTGTTCAATGACCATGATCATTTTTGGAGAAATTCTGAGATTATAATGGGTGTGTATTGCACGGAATGTTCGTGTCACAGTGTGTGACATCATCACCAGAGTGTAGAGGGAGAGAAAAAACTGTCAAAAAATAAATGTGAAAACTGCGCTCCAGGCCGCAAATTCCACTCTACAGAAATAATTTATACATAGAAACGTAGGAAAATTAGTCTTCTCCCTCACAATCCTCTGGTAAAGCTGTCAGAGTTATAGTTTGGGCGTAGGACGCACAGATGATCCACCAACACCACCAACAGCCTCATTGGCTCCCATATTAAAAACGCAGGAAGATTTCTGTAGGAAAGCATATTTAACAGTTTTTTAAATCGCTCTAACAAAGCTATTTCTTCATTTTTCTTCACAAAAAACATATGTAGACGTTCAGGAAGAACTCAGGACGCTCAAAGTGAAGTCGGATCAATGATAGGTATAATGGTTTTGTGAAAAATGCTTTCTGTTCGAGGCCAGTAATTCCAGTCTGTCCACCTCTGGCTGCTGTCACTGTTCCGGCACATTCAACAGCTGCAGTTAATTCTGTTGATTGCTCTGCTCTGATTGCCTTTGATCCTTTAATGTGATTACAGTTACATGCACGGTACACACTCCTCCAGATACAAATGTTTCACACACACACATTTTGAGGTTAAAGGTCATAGGTTGCTGTATAAATAAATACTTGTAAAGGAATGCTTGTTGTAGATGTGCTCCTTGTATATTACAGTATATAGTATCATAACATTACTTGTATTAATTGTTATAAATCTCTGAAGAATCTCATCATAGTGTACACACACCGGCAGTAGCCCCTGTGGCCCTTTCACTATTTCCCCAGAGGAAATTATCTAGTTAGTTTTACGAGCCTGGGGTGCTAAAGCTTGAAAAATGTTTTACTATATTTTACACTATAATGTGCATTTAAATTGTAACTGACAAATGAATATAGATAACTGTCCATTCAGAGACATGAGGCTTTTCTAAAGTTATTACCATCACTGTTGATTTGTCCATTTGAGCTGAGCCCTTTCAAATAGAGGCCTCTTTGTCAAAAAGGGAAGTCAAATTAAAGATACAGAAAATCTTAATTTTTAGATTAAGATTTAAATTACAAATCTCTCAGTACAAGTTAAACTACCAGGAGTCCGTCCATCAGCAACCAGTGGACTAAAAACAGTCCTCAGACCAGAGTTTGAGAACCACTAGCTCTCCAGTAATACGTGTGTGTGTCTGTGTGTGTGTGTGTGTGTGTCCTGTTGTCTAATTAAAGCAGGCAGACAGACAGGCAGCAGCAGCCTGTCTGTCTGCACAGAGACACTCTGCAGGATGAGGAGTCCTAATAAGGAGGAGGAGATCACAGCGGTGAGCACACACACACACACACACTAACACACACTAACACACACAAACACACTCATGCAGAGTAAGTGGTAATCCCATTCCCAGGCTGTCCCTCTCACCCCAGGGCGTCAGCTGTGTGTGTGTGTGTGTGTGTGTGTGTGTGTGTGTGTGTGTGTGTGTGTGTGTGTGTCCTCTTACCTTTCTGATGCCATCTAGTTCAGTCGGCCAGTCAACCGAGTCAGTCGGTCAGTCGGTCAGTCAGTCTGTTGACTGTTTCTCAGCAGCTTCATCATTTAAAACAGGCAACAAACTAAAAGACAAGATGTAACTAAGCTGCTAATTTAGTTTCACACATTTAATGACAAACTTTTGCAAATTGCAGTTACATTGGTTGAGGTTTCTGTAGATAAACTACATGATGGAGACTTTCAGATATCTCCAAAATAAAGGCTGTTCCACCCAAAAGTTATCTGAGTTTGTCCTACATTTGGCTGATTATCTTATGAGGAGGAATTTAAAGTTTCAGTACTTAACAGCCAAATAAAAAAACACCAATTTCTTTAAAAGTCTTCACTACGTATGTTGTATAAGTATTTTTTCTGGCAAATGAGTGAGAAGCCAAATACTTTTTATCTGCAGATAAAGTTTTCCTTTGAGAGTTTAATATAAAAAATGACTTTGTGGAAACCTCATTTTTTAAATGGTTAATTCCTCAATTTCCCCTCTTTTGGATTTGGCAAATATTAATCTTAAATTCCATTAAAATTACCACACACAAAAAAAACAGCCACAAACATCATCCGATCAAATGAACGAATGGTAACACAATGGTAAAGTCCATATTATAAAGCATATTGAGATCATAACTCATATACAACAACTTCCATATGTACTACTAATAATTAATAATTCTGAGGTTATTGAGTGAAAACTCTTAGTTAATGTCTTACTGGTTGTATAATAAGGTCATGCAGAAAAAGGCATTAATAAGTACTTAATAATGACTCATTAAGAGCCAATATGGTACTAATCTGCATGCGAATAAACAACTAATTAATGTTGAATATGTGTACATTAACCCTTTATCAGGCAAAGAACTATATTTGGTAACTTCAGGTAATATTTCGAGAAAAAAGTTGCAAATTAACTAGATTAAAGTGGCAAATCTGCGTGAAAAAAGTTGCAGATTCACGAGAAAAAAGTGGGGAAAAAAGCAAGTTTTTTCTCCCAGATTCACCACTTTAAATCTCATAAATCTGAGAATTTTTTTCTCGTAGATTTGCCACTTTAATCTCGTAAATTTTTTTCTCAAAATATTATTTTCGTATGTTTTTTTTTTCACAGTCTGGCAGTATGTAATATCCTCCAATATTCTCTAGGGTTTAAGTTTGGAATTTGCAAGTATTTCAATGAGTGTCCTATTAAGGGTTAAAGTGGTGAATCTGGCAGAAAAAAGTAGTTTTTTTCCACTTTTTTCTCATAAATCTGCAACTTTTTTTGCGCATATTTGCCACTTTAAATCTCTTAAATCTGTGACTTTTTTTCTTGTAGATTTGCTACTTTAATCTAGTAAATTTGCAACTTTTTTCTCGAAATATTACCTGAAGTTACCAAATATAGTTCTTTGCCTGATAAAGGGTTAATATAAAGTGTTACAGAAGGAATTAAATAAATTTGGCAGCAATGAATTAATGAATATTGGTGCAGAATGAGCCTTTAATATCAGATCTAAAATAGTCGCCATGGCAGCTTAACAGAGCTTCAGTCCCCCAGCGAGCGGTGAAGAGGTTAAGAGTCACTCCAGAGTCACTTCACTGGAAACCAGTCAACCAGTGAACCAGTCAGTCAGCACTTTAACAAGGTTCCTGAGTCAGCGAGGCTTCGGTGAGTCTGCAGTTCCACAATTAGTGAGCCGACGCTGAGTCGCTTCAGATGTTTATCTCTTCATTCTGACCAACAGATGTCGGATTTCATGGGACAGATAATGAAACCAGCCGGTCGGGAGTTCAGAGGTTAATGAAGAGGATTTCAGGGTTCACTAACAGGTTTCACACCGAAAGAAAAAGAAGAAAAGACAGTATTTCCGATGCAGAGAGTGACTGCATGAAGCAGAGAAGCGTCACGGCTCTGATAGGAAATCAGAACCAATTTGTGCAGAAAAAGTTGATTGAACTTTGACCTCAAAACATACAGATACATCTCAAAAAATTAGAATATCATGAAAAAGTTCAATATTTTTATTATTTATGAAAGTGAAACTCAAACATTATATAGATTTGTTTCACAGAGTGAAATATTTCAAGCCTGTTTTTCTTGTAATTTTGATGATTCTGGCTTAGAAATAATAAAAACACTAAACTCAGTGTCTCAGAAATATTAGAATATTATGAAAAAGTTCAATATGTGAGTCCACAGTCAGAAATGTGCACTGTAAAAAATGTTTGTGGAAATTATAGTAAAAAACTGTCAAATTGCATCAAAAATAGGTCGTAAAATTGAACATTGCACATCACCGTAGTAGATACTTTTAATTACTGTAAATCAGAGAATAGTATAAAACTTTAAATTCTACCGCCATAAACTGTAGAAAACAGTTTTGCTGTAAAAATATAAAATTTCCATGTAAAGTTAATGGAGAAATACCATGATGACACAATTATCCTAAAAGTAATGGGATTATTCAGTATAAATTACAGTTTTTGCTGATATTTACATTTACATACGCAACCACAGCTGCCGGTATTTTACCGTAAATTAAACAGATTTTATTTTTTCAGTGTGAAGTGTCAGAAGCCTGACATTTATGTTTAAAATATCCTTTTTCATTGCTCTTATATAATATTCTAAATCATCAAAATTACAAGAAAAACAGGCTTGAAATATTTCACTCTCTGTGTAATGAATCTATATAATATACGAGTTTCACTTTCTGTAATAATTGACAAAAAATATGGTACTTTTTCACAATATTCTAATTTTTTGAGATGTACCTGTACAGCCATTTTTTTGCATCTTCCCCTGATTTATGTCTCCAATCCCATCAGAGTTTATGTAAAAATACTAAAACACGGGTGAGAATATTTAAGATACCAATGCCATAATTAATTCTGCTTTCAAGGCAATAAAGTCTAATTATTTATTGATTCAGTTTTTAATTCAAGATCAATTTTCTGCAGGGGAAAAACACAACGCCTATGCAAGTTTTTTCAGCTTCAGTGCATCTGTTTAATTATTTCTGAGTCTAAGAAATGTCTTTATGAAATGACAAATAAGAAATTGCAAAATTAATTTTCGCTCAGGTTTCCTTAAACAACTAAGAAAAGGAACCTAACCAAGGAAACAGTTTCATTAATGCAAAGAGTTTCACATACATGGCAGTCTAGGAAGACATGTTAGCATATTGGTCTTTGCACTTTTATTCTAATGATGAATTTACAGATTATGAGCAGCACGGTTATGATATTTTAGTGAAATTAAGCCATCTGACGGTTTCTTCCTCTCCTCCTTCTTGCAAATGTCCAGCAGCATAAATGCATATTTTTGCTGTTATTGTTTTGCAATGTGCAACGCCGGCATTGATTAGATCAGTAGTTCTCAATTCTTCAACTCTTTTTGAGTCGTGACCCCCAATTTAATATGCATGTTTTCCACGACCCCAACTCACTGAACACAATCTCACACGCACAGTTCAGATCACCCAAAAAAGACACAAAATGACCAAAAGAGACACAAAATGACCAGAAAAAGACACAAAATTACAAAAAAGACACAAAATGACCACAAAATGACCAAACAAGACCAAAAAAGACACAAAATGACCAAAAAAAGACACAAATTGACCAAAAAAAGACACAAATTGACCAAAAAAAAGACACAAAATGACCAAAAAGACACAAATTGACCAAAAAAATACACAAAATGACCAAAAAAAGATACAAAATGACCAAAAAAGACACAGAATGACCAGAAAAAGACACAAAATGACCAGAAAAGACACAAAATGACCAAAAAAGACACAAAATGACCACAAAATGACCAAACAAGACACAAAATGACCAAAAAAGACACAAATTGACCACAAAATGACCAAAAAAGACACAAAATGACCAAAAAAAGACACAAATTGACCAAAAAAAGACACAAATTGACCACAAAATGACCAAAAAAGACACAAAATGACCAAAAAAAGACACAAATTGACCAGAAAAAGACACAAAATGACAAAAAAGACACAAAATTACAAAAAAAAGACACAAATTGACCAAAAATGACCAAAAAAGACACTAAATGACCAAAAAAAGACACAAATTGACCAAAAAAAGACACAAAATGACCAAAAAAAGACACAAATTGACCACAAAATGACCAAAAAAGACACAAAATGACCAAAAAAAGACACAAATTGACCACAAAATGACCAAAAAAGACACAAATTGACCAAAAAAATACACAAAATGACCAAAAAAAGATACAAAATGACCAAAAAAGACACAGAATGACCAGAAAAAGACACAAAATGACCAGAAAAGACACAAAATGACCAAAAAAGACACAAAATGACCACAAAATGACCAAACAAGACACAAAATGACCAAAAAAGACACAAATTGACCACAAAATGACCAAAAAAGACACAAAATGACCAAAAAAAGACACAAATTGACCAAAAAAAGACACAAATTGACCACAAAATGACCAAAAAAGACACAAAATGACCAAAAAAAGACACAAATTGACCAGAAAAAGACACAAAATGACAAAAAAGACACAAAATTACAAAAAAAAGACACAAATTGACCACAAAATGACCAAAAAAGACACTAAATGACCAAAAAAAGACACAAATTGACCAAAAAAAGACACAAAATGACCAAAAAAAGACACAAATTGACCACAAAATGACCAAAAAAGACACAAAATGACCAAAAAAAGACACAAATTGACCACAAAATGACCAAAAAAGACACAAAATGACCAAAAAAAGACACAAAATGAAAAAAAAGACATTAAATGACCAAAAAGACTAAAACACATGAACACTTTAACACAGTGGAGACAGAGCTGACTTCCAAAATGATTTGGCGACCCCCAGAAATCATCTCGAGACCCCAATTGGGGTCCCGACCCCAAGGTTGAGAATAGTTGGATTGGAGGAACTCATAAACTCAGAGCTTTATTATTCCAGTAGACTTTACTGCAAAAAAGGAGTGTCTAAAACCAGATCAAACAGTAAATCTGAGGGAAATGATCTTGCTGCATGGACAGATAATTTACCTTGACAAGATTTATTAATTACGATTATTAAATCTAGAAATAAGCATGTTGAACACTTAAAATAAGAAATTAACTCTTAAAACAAGATAAATTATCTAACATCATTAGCAGTGTGGGCAGTTTGTAACTGGTTCTATCACTAAAGAAATGACTAACATACTAGTTTTTCCTTTTGTTCTGCTCCTCACAAAGTGTTCCTCTGCTCATAAACAGAAGAAATGTTGTTTTGAAATGTGTCTGACAACAACAAGGAGCTTCACCTCAAACATCTGCACCAATTAAAATGTTTTGATACAAAACATTTTATGCATATTTTATTCAGTTGCCTGCACCTACTGTACGTCAATAAACAATAATGCTGCTTTGCAAGTTGCATTTCATAGTCCACAGATGGGTTTCATAAGAGTCTTCTGTACAATAACTCTAAACTCTAAGAACTGTGATGTTGGATCATTATTCAAAAGCAGCATTTTCCATGGTTTTCTTGATTATGATTTCGGTTATTATCAAGAAAACCATGTTAAATGTCTAGATATCAGCTCTGAAATTAAACTCTTATCAGCTATTTTTTTTGTTATCATTATATTTGTCAAAACAAATGTATATTTAGTTGTACCAGGCATTAAAAATGAACAGGAAATTGAAGAAAACAATGGTGTAATCATTTTTTCCATGACTGTATTCAAGACGTGTTAAAAAAAGAGCTGCTTTCTATAGTATCTGGCAGCTAATGTGTAAAGACTCCTGTGGGGTGTAGGGATAAAGGTGGATGTCCATCATCATCATCATCATCATCATCATCATCATCAGCATGGTAAACTTTAGCTTTCAAGCACAAAAACTCATCTGAGATGCTGTTTGTCTGTAATAACGAAAGATTTCTGTTCAACCAAACACATCACATGCTTGAGAGTTTGTTAATAAACTAAAAAAAAACCTTTAAAAAACTCATAATGAAGACTGTGAGGAGCAATTTTAACTTTTAATTTTAACTGTATCACGTGTAACTAAACTCAGCAGATGAAAAAAAACGTTCTCACAATCAACTCCACTGTGAGTTTAACCAAAGTAAAACATTTGGATGATTCACGCTCTCTAAAGGTCTGTTTTGCATGAGATTTATGTGAAACATTGCGGAAATCCCAGAATTGACCAGTTAGTCACAAATTAAACCAGTGAGTCAGAGCGCCAGCCAAGAGGTTTAGTATTCAGAGCTGAAAGCAGGCCAGCCAGCCAGCCAGTCAGCCAGCCAGCCAGTCAGTCTGCCAGGCGGCCTGTAGGTGGCACATTAACCCACTTATTCTGCAGCTCTCCTCCTTCTTTGTGTGCAGAATGTTCTATTCTGCTGCTGTGATCCGCCCTACATCAGCTGCTGCACACACAAACCCGTCCTCCAAACGTGGAATAGCAGTTTTTTTCTTATATTTCTTTGTAGGATTATTATCCTGCACTGTTTGTGGAAATGTGGACAGCATGTACACTTAGCAGAAATAGTTTCCATGTGACAGACTCCCCCAAAAAAGGCTGTTATTATCCCTAGAAGTTCAGATTGCCTGCAGAAAGGGCATGCATGAACAACAGTAAACATGCAGGAGCTGTTTATTTACATGTATGGGCTGTAATTCAACTTAATTTACCAGGTTTTTCTGCTGTGCGTGGACCAGACCTCATGCATATTTTTTTTTTACAATTTTTAAACCAAATTAGCTGTGATTGTTGCAAGAATGGATAAAAAAAACATAAAAACTGTGTAATGTCTGTCGTTTTATTGATATTTTTGTCACTTCGGCTGTTAAATGAGCACCAACTGGACCTTCCTATGTGACCATATCCAATAGGTGTGTGCGTATTTAAAGAGCTGGGTATAAATTAATGCATGTCGCTATGAAACACTGAGAGATCCTGTTACAAGATCCCTTGGAGCTCGCTGAGGACTCACGTGAACCGACGCTAACTCGCGCTCTGATTGGCCGACTTGTCTGCACGTGTACCGGCGAGTCCTTGTCCGTTATGTAACGTGCAGCGCACGGGAGGAGCCGTAGACGGTGGAGGAGAGCGACATGGGGCGGAGGAGGAGGAGGAGGAGGAGGAGGGAGGGCTGCGGTATCTGAGTGGGGCTGTTTGGAGTTCATTCATCCCAATGCACCGTCCTTTCACCCACTTACTACCGTATAATAGTAGTATTTATTTATTTGTTTATTTATTTTTTGCATTTTATCTTCTGTTTTATTTCCACGTGGATTGTCTGTGCAAGTGATTAATTCATTTTTGCATTTTTCAAAAATGTGCAAAAAATAATTAAAAATGCTCTTAATGTAAACACTTAAAAATATGCCATAAAAGTATAATTCCATAAGATGAAATAATATGCACATGTGCAGCAGTGTGGCAGTGAGTAAACTTGTATAAAGTGTCAGAAAGTAGTGCAGTAGGTTAGTGTTCTGCTTTAAAACTCCGTGCATGACAGTTAGAGAAGGTTTCTGGTCGTAGTGGTAGTAACAGTAGTAGGAGGAGCTGCAGATGGATGCAGGGATGGTGAAACACCCAGCAAGAGTTTTGGATTTAGAGGACAACGTGGCTCTGAAAGCAGTCCGCCTGCCTGCCTGCCTGCCTGTCTACCTGCTGCCTGCCTGCCTGTCTGTCTCTCATAGCCTACTACAGTTAAAGGTACAGCAGCAGAGTAAACTCCCTGCCCCCAACCAACATACCCTAACAATCCCACCCACTGCATTCCCCACTAACAGCTGTGGAAGTTGCTTTTTTTTATTATGTGTGTGCAACGAATAAAATGCATCTAAAGTGCGGATTAAAGACCCTGAATGCATCACGTACGGTGTCATTTCTCTTTATAAATACGTCATAAATAACATTATAATAGTTTTTAATTGTATTCGCTCGTTCTTGAGGTTGACCGACAGACAGGCAGACAGACAGACAGACAGACAGACAGGCAGTAAGACACCCGGCTTCTCCTCACAATCCACGTGTGTTTCTGTCCTAACTTTTACCGCCACCATTTTCCTGGAAACCCAGCCCGCGTCGTATCCCTCCGCCGGCGAGACGACCTAGTGCGCGACTTCACTGCGAAAATAACCAGACTCGGCTTTGCGTTTGTTTTTCCCGCCAGAGCTAAATGGAAACAGGAGCCGATTGGGATAAATAACACCATATGTGTGATTGATATTAGTGACATTTTGTGGTTTTTAGCGTTTTGGCGCGATTTTGGCGGCGGCGGAAGGACACCGGCGGCGCGCAGACATATAAAGCGAGCGAGCCCGACGGCCACACCCACTCTGTCTGCTGGTAGCGGAGGTGAGAAGGTCTGACAGGTGAGCTTACACCATGCTGCCCTGCTACAACTTTAACTTCACACGCAGAAAATCCCAGTCGGACAGATAGCTCCCAGTCTCTCTCCTGCCTCGCTGTGCTGGACTTTACTCGGATATTTCGGACGTTTCCTGAAGCTTTTCTTCATTTTTTAAACCCTTCTTCTTCTTCTTCTTCTTCTTGCACGGACAGTTAAAGGTAAGACATGTGGTTCATACACTCATTTACACATTTACACCAGCATGGCTGCACGGTGCTTTTTTATTTTTTTATTATGTGTGTGTTTGTGCATTTTCTTTGTTGTAATTGTTAAATGTTGAATTAGACAGCTGCTTATTCTGCAAACAGTGTGGAGGAGATATTTGTCATTTGTTCATTTCTATCTGATTTCTGACAAGATGTCAATACATTAATATCCCAGAATATTATATCTGGTGTCTCTATTAAATATATAAATGTTCTGTCTGGGTTCCTCTCCTATCCTACAGCAACAAATATTATTTTTTCATTATCAACCTGATTATTCTGCTTGCAAAATATCATATACACAAATCCAAATTCTTATTACAAACCATCTTTTTTAATTTTTGAGAAGAACTCAAACACACAGAACAGATCATTACAACAATCCAACCTTCAACAAACAGAAAAGCCATAAAAACCACCAGCTAGAGCTATGCACGCTTTATAACATGCTTAATAACTGATTCATCATTATTTTATACACTGTCACCCCCTGGCATTGTTTATGTTTTGTATTAATGTTCTGTGGTTTTTACTGTTTGTAATACTTGACTTTCAATAAAGTTTAAAAAAAAAAAAAAAAAGAAGTAGCTGAGCCCATGCGGGGTTTAAAGGACCCGTACAGCTGCTTTAACCTTTATACAGCTGCTTTAACACTCGTATTTTTAAACGACATTGCTTGATTTCATGCACGCAGAAGTGGAATAATCTGATGCACATTTGTGTTTTTAGTAAATGTGTGTCTAAATGTGATTTAATAGCATCAGCACATGGTGTTCAGTTGTATTATAAAGGCAGTCTGGAGCTGGAGCATGCAAAACCAATCTGCATTCAAATCCTCATTGAGAAAATGTTCATTTCTAGATGCTTCACTTGGTGAACAGTTTGTACTTTCTCGCCGGTAGTTGTCGACACTGGCACGCATTCATGTGCAAGAAACAGTCGGTTGGTGTCACGTTGAGTGGGGGGAAATGTCAGCATAAACACTATTTATGATTTAATGATATTAATGATTATTTTGCTGGTCTTGTCACGGCTCAGACTGGCCTGTGTTGGAGCCGTGGCTCAGGTTTCTCAGGCTGTGATGGTGAAGAAAGGCAGCCTTTAACTCTGTCTGCAGCACACACACACTGCTGCTTTGTTCTCCCACACAGCCTGCTATACATGCACATACCATAAGAGCCCAGAGACAACTCTCAGGGCTTCCCCTCGCCCAGTAACGCCAGTCTATTCCACTTATATCTCATTGATTTTATTGCATTTTGATTTATTTGCCTTTTTAATGAATGGTTTGCTTCTGGTGGCAGGAAAGCAGCCGGTTACATTTTCTCATGCATGATCCTCTGGGTGGTTCTTTGTGCTGAGAGAGAGAAAAGTAGGTTTAGTAATTTGAAAAGGAGTTGTGAAAGTGTCTTGATTTCCTGCAGGGAAGCTGAGGGTCATGTATGTGAAACGGTAGCTGAAGGGTTTTAAGTGTTGAGTAACAAAAGGAAAAGAAACAAAAGACGGCCCATCTTTTCTCTCTCAAGGTTTTTGTTTTGTGTGTCAGCAGGCAGCTGGGGCACCATTTAGGGTTTTAATAACTTTCTGAGGAGGAAAAAAAATGTAAATTGTGGAAAGAGGTGTTAAGTATCAGCCCCGGTCTCTCCCAGCTGTTCCTATGATGTCATGGGGAGGGAGGGTGTTAAAGTTTTTGGGTGATTTTTTTTTTTTTCGTCTTTTTTTTTAAGGCCTCCCTGGGGAGCCGTGGGCGGGGCTTCAGTGATGTAAACACAGATAAAAGGTGGCTCGCTGCTGGTCGGGGGCTCAGTCTGGAGAAACGGGTTTAAACTTTCACTACAACACGTGTTGCTGCTGCTGGATTTACTGACACGGAGCTGCTCTAAACACACTACTGGCTCAGTTCCTCTGGAGTTAAACCTCTCTACCTCCTCTCATTTTGTTTGTTTTTTTTGTTTTTTTTATCGCTTTTCTCCAGATTCTGCAAGCAAACATGTTGCAAAGCTTCTCTCAGTCGCAGGACTGGCTTTACTCGGAGCCGCTGCTGTTTGACGACGAGTTCTGTCAGAGTCTGATGAAGGACCTCCAGGCGCTGCCGACGCCGCCCCAGTCGCCGCCGATGAAGAGCGGGCTGGGCGGCAGCAAGCCGCTCTCCAAGGAGGACCAGCTGAGCTACGTGTCCGACATCCTGCTGGAGGACCACGACATGCAGCTCAACTGGAACTGCGACTTCTTCCACTCGGACGGCGCCGGCGAGAAGGACGGCGAGCCCAGCCAGCCGTGCTCGCCGCTGGAGGAGGGCGGCGAGGACTGGCCGTGGCAGTGCCTGGCCGGGGACAAGAGCCTGGAGGAGAAGCTGGTGTCCTCGGTGCTGGGCTCCAGCCCGCTGCTCTCCGACATCAACACCAGCATCTTCGAGGAGATCGCCGGCTCCACGCTGGACTGCCAGAACCTGATGGACACTCAGAAGCCCAGCGAGGCCACATCAGACTACGGATCCACCGGCGGGGAGCTCTCCACCTACTCCTCCAGCGACTCTGGTGAGTTCAAACCTCATTCTGCACTCAGGATTTGGGACTTGGGCTTGGTTTTTGAACAAAATGATGCCTTTTTTTAGAACGTTTTCCATCTTTTAGACACTTTAATCTTATTTTTTTAGAAAGTTTTCTCTTTTTATCTAACTTCTGGCTCGCCATTGTGTCTCTTATCAGTCTGAACACTCCTCAGCCGGAGCAGCTTCACTGGCGTTTCATTGATAATCAGTTAATGTTTAGTGGCACTGAGCCACAAATTGTTCTTTGCTCTGGGCTTATCAGGACGCCGGCCGCCCACCTGTAATCTGCTGCTGCTTTATGACTCAAGGATGTTGTTGTAGCGGGGAGGGCTCAGCGTCGACTGACACCAGTGGATGAGTGGTTTTAGGAGGGATAATTGACATGAGTGTGTGTGTGGTGTGTGTGGTGTGTGTGTGTATACTAGTGAGTCATGCTCTGCTCCATCCATTAACTCGTAATGAGTCATTTTACCGACTGGAGCCCTCGAGCAGAGAGGAAGCAGCAGGCTGGCAGTTATTGAATCACTTATTGTGAAAATATGGTTAATAAACAACAACTTGTTGTATTTTTAGGTTGTTGGGTTATTTTAAAAAAACAAAACCCATTCATTTTTTATTCATTTATTTATTTTTTACACTAAATGGCTTTCATGCTTCAATTTGACTTGGAATACATAATTATACATTTTTTGAAAAAAACGTAACTATTGTTTATACGTTGATCTGTTGCTGTAATCTGGAGACGCTTCACTCATCAAACAGTTGGAAGCTGCTGCACGTTTATGGCTGTTTACAGTAGAACATCTCACTACTGTGTGTGTGTGTGTGTGTGTGTGTGTGTGTGTGTGTGTGTGTGTGTGTACAGTGTCTACACTGGTGTTTTTGGTGTCAGCGCTCCGTTGGGATGCGGTGACGTCATCACAGGGCAGATAAAGTTCCTACGAGAGGTCAGAACAACCAGGTTGTGCCAGAAAGCGTCTCTAACTCTTCTTCTCTTCTTTCCTCTCGTCTCTCCAACAGAGGAGGAGATCGACGTGGTCACCGTGGTGCGCTGCTCCTCTAGCCCCTCCCCCACGCCCTCATTGGCCGACCGCCAGCAGAAGCAGGAAGAGGAGCAGCGAGTCCTGCAGCGCCACCACTTTGAGATCCAGCTGCAGCACAACTACGCGGCGCCGTGTCCCGCCTCGCCGCCGCCTTCGTCCTCTTCGTCCAACAAGCGCTCGCGAGGGAGCGACGGCTCCTCGCGCTACCACCACTCCTCGTCCCGCAGCTCCTCTTCCTCCTCCTCGTCGTCGTCCTCGTCGCGCTACCACCACCACCACCACAGTCACCACCACAGCAGCAGCAGCCACTCGTCCAGGAACTCCACGGAGACGGAGGACGAGGAGGAGCGGCGGCGGACGCACAACGTGATGGAGCGGCAGCGGCGCAACGAGCTGAAGAACTGCTTCGTGCACCTGCGAGACAACGTGCCGGAGCTGTCGCACAACGACAAGGCGTCCAAGGTGGTGATCCTGAAGAAGGCGAGGGATTGCATCAACCGCCTGGAGCAGGAGAGCCACAAGCTGCAGTCAAAGAGGGACAAACTGAGGAGCAAGCAGGAGGAGCTGAAGGCCCGGCTGGAGCAGCTCCGCAGCTAATGTCCAGCAGCCAATGAGAGAAGAGACTCTGTACAAAGACTAAGAGGGGGGGGCGGGGCTAAAGGACGGTGTGTCATGCTGAAAAAGAGCGCACAAAGTTTTGACATTTCAAGGACTATCTGGTAGCAACAGAACCGGACAAACAAACTCAACATTGCCTCAGAAGTTTCCATTCTCATGCCTTGACTGCTGACTGTTGTAGAGAGTAGGATGATGTTTTTAAAAGGTGAAACGAGGACGGAGCGAGCAGATTTATTATTATTATTATTATTTTTCTTATTAAACTTGGCTGAATGCACACTGAAAAACAAGGACACCATCTTTTTTGTTTAATCGTTTGCTTTTATTTCGTCCCATTTCGGGGGAATCTTGATGCAGAAGAAGGCAGTTTGTTGCCCAAATAAGTGGAATAAAGCCTCGTCAGCTGAGTAGTTGAATGAAACTTGAATGAATATTGTGTTTTCAGGATGTCTTATAGCCATACTAACCAGTGATCCCTCCACTCTGACAGGTATTGATGCTGGCTTCCAACTTATTTGGTCAACTGCGACTTCTTCGCCGGTTAAATTCCAGATTTTTGACCATAAAACATGTTGTTCAGTGTGCTTTCAGGCCTGTTTGGCCTCAGGCGGCCCCTTGGGGCCCAACACCACTCTGTTATCAGGTTAATGTGTCAATGACAGTACTGTATAACTGTATAGAGCAGGTTTGATTCTGTACACAGAACAAGGCTCGGCTCCGGTCCAGTCCCCCTCCGGCCCGGTCTCTTCACAGTATGTGTGTGAGTTTTCTCGAGTTGAAATAAGTGGAAAATTACTTTGTGTATTATTAAGTATTTGTCGTAAACTCAAAGGTAGCCATATTACACAGCATTCAGGTTCTGAGGAGACCGGACCGGGAAGAGAACTGGACTCTGAGCCGCGCTGCCGTAGCAAATCAGCCAAAGTCGCGACGGAAAACCTTTTATTTTCTGCAGAACATTTAATACTTGCATGTCCGGATAACGGCGAGAAGGACCGATGGCGTCCTGCCGAACGTAATATTAATATTTAATAAAAGGTTCTAGTTGGGGGAAGCTGCAGCAGCAGCAATACTGTGATATTTAGTTCCATTGCTCATAGAGCGGCAACTTTAAGTGTAAATTTAGAAACAAACGGTCACCATTTTTACCATTTTTACCATTTTTTTTAATCCAGGAGAACCCTGAGATTGTTTAAATGTCGTTGTGATTCATTCGTCAGTGGCCATCAGTCAAACTTTTTTAGAAACTGCTGATTATTCAGTGACATTTTTTAAATTTTTTTACGCTCGACATTTAAAATGATTGGCGCTGTCGAGCTTCGTCACGTTACCATGACGACCTTCAATATTCAGATGTGAGAAAAAAGGTCTGAAGCTGACTCACGATGAGAAATATTTCCAAATAAGCTTGATCCATGTATGTTTTACATGAATGACGACCACTGACCAACATTCCCAACATGTTTTTAGACGCCCGGCGGCCTCGCCCACTTATTTTTTTATTATATGGGCACAAAAGAGTCGCAGAGAAACCAAGTAATATTTAAAGAACTAATTTGTGTACGTGTTCACCAGGAGCCTGTCGTATCCGTTTACTATGAGGTGTCTTGTTGTCGAACTCGTACTTTGGGGCTGGATTTGAAATATTTGAAATATTAATAATGGGGTTGAATGTTTAACTGAATGCCATTTTATCCTAAATATCAATTATTGCCAATGTTATCCATTTAATGTGCTGTTTGTCATGAAATGTGCAAATGGCACAGATTTGCTTTTATGTGTCAAATGTCTTAAAATGCATCCTGTTCTTTAATAATAGAGTTCTTCCTCGTTCAGACGGAGTGTACTTGAACGCACCCTGGTTGGTAGGAATGATGACGATAGAGGTGTTTCGGTGTTTTGCGGTAAAAAAAAAAAAACCTGTTCTGCCTTGAAATGCGTTCTGTTCAGGACTTCTTGTTTCCTTTATTGATTATGTTGCTGTCTGGTTAAAACCTCGTCTGCTTCCAACATGTTTAATTTTACTTTTCAGGGAAGCTTTTAGTTGTTTTTTTGTTCCAAACGTCTCCAGTTTTTAATGTTTTTAACTTCTCGTGGCGGTTCCCAGTTGCAAAGATCTGCCTGGTGAAGTGAAGAGGCTTTAACCAGACAGCACGATGATTTCTGTTAGCATGATGAAACCTACCTCCACCTGGCTGCAGTCTGGCCTGTAATATTTTTTTTTTTTCTGGTTTTAAATATTGTACAGATTTAAAAAAAAATGTAAATATTTTTGTTATTGTATCATAAATTATTTTAGTCTTTTTTTCCCTTATTTTTTGTTATTTTTTGAGGATTGAAATGAAATGTTATTCTTTACCGAGCAGCACTTTTTGTTTTTCTTTTTTTAATATTGATGTAATTAAAGAATGAATTGAGAGTTTTGGAAGCCTGCCTGGTTTTATTGCATGCACACACACACACACACATCCTTGTGCTTCTATCTTTGTGAGGACCCTCATTCTAAAAGTGAATCCCCTAATCCTAACCCTAACCATCACAACTAAATGCCCAACCCTAACCCTAAAACAAAGTCTGAAATCTCAAAAAAGCCTTTAAAGAATTGAGGACCGGCCGAAATGTCCTCACTTCACAAAAATGTCCTCACTCTGTTGGTTAAAAACGTGTTCTGGTCCTCACTACGTAGGAAGTACAAGAACACACACACACACACACACACATTCTTGTACTTCTATCTTTGTGAGGACCCTCATTGGAATAGTAAATTCCCTAACAAGGTTATAATTTTGGATTTTTCATTAGTTTTAGTTTTAATTTCGTTGTGATTTTTTGTTTTCAAAGTCAGTTAGTTTTAATGAGTTTTTTAGAGTGAGTTTGCTAGTTTTAGTTTTTATCTGTTTTAGTTTAGTATTTTTTTTCTTAATGCTTTAGTTTTAGTTTAGTTTTTATTAGTTGTAGTGTTTTGTAATGGGGTATTTGTTGGGTGGGAGATTAAAAGAGGTCACAGTAAATTTTGCCTTTGTTTCCTTTGTCTGATCCATCTTCATTATGTATGAAAAAAGTTGACAAAGAGGAAAACGAAGGACATTTTCACTATAATTTTAGTTAGTTTTGTAACCACACAATACAGTTTCAGTTAATTATCATTATCATGTAACCTTTAACCCTTAAAACAAAGTCTGAAATCTCAAAAAAGCCTTTAAAGAAGTGAGGACCGGCTGAAATGTCCTCACTTTGTAAAAATGTCCTCACTCTGTTGGTTAAAAACGTGTTCTGGTCCTCACTATGTAGGAAGTACAAGAACACACACACACAACCACTGAGTTACAGAGTAATTATGAAGATAAATTTATGATTATTCCATTTATATAAGAGAACAGAAGCTAATGCATGAAAACAATATAGTGAAGCAAACAAAAAACTCTTACTGTAGTTACAAATCTCTTCACAAAAATACATAAATACAATATAATTTAGTCCATGATCAATAGGTTTGAATGCTTATGTGCTAAAAAACTGATCAGTTGAGTTGAGTTGAGAGATTTTGTTAAATTGGTGTTTTTCCAATGGAAATTATTATTTGGTGGCTCTAATAAGTCTCAAATGTTAAAATATGTGATTTTCTAATGTAATCTGGTGGTTCTAACAACTCTTTCAAAGTTAAACCTTCAAAATAAGACAAACATAGCTACACATATACTCACATTGTTCATTTAGTGAATCACTTTTCGTATCACTACGCTTCTAATGCACAAGGTCATTTTAGACCCATGTGTGTAAACTTGAACTTAATAACTGAATAATACAAAAACTATTTTTCTTCATAAAGTATGAAAGGAAAAATGGATATAATGATCTGTTGCAATAAAAAGGGTAATTTTTTACCCATATTGTGCAACTAAAATTTTCAACTCGATATTGATACTCAGGAAAATATTTGATACTCGATACCATTTTCGATACCACAAGGATAAAAACAAAGACCCCAAAATTTAACAGAAATATTTTTATTAACAAGAAAAATGCAACATGTAAAAATGAACAGAACCACAGGTTAAATATTTATAATAAAAAAACAGAAACTGCAACTATGATAACAAGCTTCAGATACTCGATACTTTTGAAAATGAGTATAGTATCCGGATACAACGTTTTAGTATTGATACTTTTTTGAGTATTGGTACTTTTGCCAACCGTACGACACCATGAGAACTCTGCAGACTTTGTCCTGCAGGTATTCTCACCTGTCTCCCTCAGCAGATCCTCCAGCTGCAGATATGTGAATGTTTTCTCAGGGCAAAGTGTAGAAATGTTGAGCAACACGAGCCGGGTCCATGTGTCCCAGAGAGCAGGTGGAGCAGGTGGACATGTGCCAGACAGGTGTGTGTTCCTGTGTGTGTGTGTGTGTGTGTGTGTGTGTGTGTGTGTGTGTGTGTTATCTTGTTCCTGGTTAGCGTAGGTGTTTCTTTGAATTCCCTTCTAGAAAATGTTTGCTTTGTCCGTTCAACATCCACAGCGACCAGTGTTCAAATATTTTTCTCATATTCAGTTTATTTGATCCTTAAAAACACTAAATACTGTTCTAAAGGTGATGATGACAAAACTGGTTATACTTTTGTCATTTTAAGTCCAAAATCCTTTGCATTTAAAAGAAATATTGATTAGCTGCCTGGGTTTTGACTGGCAGGTGTTGCATAATTTGAAAAAAAACATGAATGGAAAAAATGATTAGACCCTTGTTTTCTTCAATTTCTTGTTGATTTTAATGTCTGGTACAACTAAAGGTACATTTGTTTAAACAAATATAATGATAACAACAAAAATAGCTGATAAGAGTTTAATTTAAGAGCTGATATCTAGACATTTATCATGGTTTTCTTGATTATAACCAAAATCATTATCAAGAAAACCATGGAAAATGGCTGAAAAAATGGTTAAAAAAAGTTCACAATCTTTTAATATTTAGCTTACTTTGTTAGGATTCATGTTTCCAAATTAACAGCAATCACAGTTTCTTCCTTGCTGTTAGTGTCGAATCACTTTGAGCAGCTCATCCACTGAATGCATTTAACTTTTATTCCAAATATTGAACCAAACAAATACAAACTATTTAACCCGTGTGGTTTCTTAACGTTAAAAAATGGCTCACAACTATGTTGAACAGGAGAAAAAAAGTCCTAAATGATCATATTTCAAGTTGAAATTTGGATAAAAGCTTATTTATGATTGTTTATACACCTTGTGGTTGGGGACAATGAATCAATAAATGTGAAAAGATATTATGTATCAGTATTTTGTAGCCAATTTCCTTATTGTACCGTCTATAAGACCACAGAAGAAGTTCAAGTTTGTCATTGTTTCACTTCAGTTTTTCTGAACTGTTATGATGGGAAACCCTGATATTTATAGTTAGTGATGCATGAGAGGATGTTTCTTCATGGGAAATAAGATTTGACGTTTGAACTTCAATTTAACCCATTTAGGCCTAAAACGCCTGGAAAAACTTCCTGTAAAACCTCTGATTGGTGATTTTAAAATCAGCCCCTAAAACCTGAAGTTTTCCTGTAAATCCAACAGAAGTGTCAACGCTTCTACTAAATAATAGATTTTTCAGCCTCTGTAGCAGATAGAAATGAAATTCAAAGAGTATTTGAGAGCTTATACAAATACTACAAAACGACGTATCCGCTTTCCAGGCTTCAATGGGTTAACTGCTTAATTATAGAGATTTAATAACAGTGGGTCATTTTTGACCCTTAGGGACAAGACAAGTATAAATAATATTAAGACTACACAAGAGTTAAGCATGTTGCATCATGAAAAAACATTCACAACAACTGTTAGAGGAATAAAACAGGAAACTTTGAATGTAAAAGATCTTAGAATCGTCCTTCAAGTTTCATAAAAAGTCTGAAAAATACTTTTATCCCCATTTTTTTCCACAGTGGAGGAAGGCTACGTTGTTTTCTTTTGGGTCTGAAGGAGAATGTCAATCAGTAAAGTGTTGCATTATGTGTGTGTGTGTGTGTGTGTGTGTGTGTGTGTGTGTGCAGGTATGTGGGTCAAGGTGAGCCAGTGGATGTACCTGTCAGGTGTGTCTGATAGCAGCTAACTGATCAGCTCCGAACGCCATAAAATCCTTTTCATCAGCGAGCGACAGATTACAGTTTGTTGTTTTATGAAAGAGAGCAGGGAGAGGCTGATAGCACACACACACACACACACACACACACACACACACACACTTTATATCAGTGTGTGTTCCGGTTCGCTTTGTTAAAACGTGTAATATGTGAAAGAAGGTGAGGAGGCGGAGCTAAAACTTGGCATCAGTTGAGGCGTTTATCTTTGTTTACATGTCTAATTTAGTATTTATCTGTCATTATAAAGCTGCTGCTGCTCAGGCTGCATTTGATACCTGAATCAATTTTTATTAAACCTCATAACGATATATTAAGTAGATAAAATAAGTCCTATCTTTACAAAATTAAAACACTTTTACTTTTGATACTTTAAGTACATTTTCTGATACTTTTGTACTTTTGTCAGTAAGTTATGAATGCAGGACTTTTACTGTAGTGGAGTCATTTCACAGTGTGTATTAGTACTTTTACTTACAGTAAGTAAGGGATCTCAATACTTCTTCCACCACTGCCATCTTGTTTGTTTGTTTGTTTGTTTGTTTGTTTTAAGTGACTGTGTTTGCATGAAAGGGTGGAGCTCAGTTATTAGCAATGTGGAAAAAATAAACAGCCTTCTCCTTATATTGTCTTTTAGTTCAACCAAACACTAAACAAGACATTTTTAGATGAACAAAATGTTACAATTAACTTTGATGAAGCGAAAACAGACGAGCAAATATATCAATATCATCTTAAGACCCATTTTTATTCCCTGGTTTTTTAACTTTGCGTGAGTTTTGTGGTCCTCTGTGTCTTTTATTTATTTTACTACTTTTAAGTACGTCTTTTATTTATTTTACTATGTTTATCTGTTTGATTGTATTGTTTTATTTATAGCATCATTTTAGATTTATACACTTATTATTTACTGCTGACTTTGGAGATGTTTTTGTTGTTTAAATATGCTATACAAATAAAGTGGATTGGATTGGATTGGATTGAATATTATATCAATATTGTGATATACAACTAAATATCATCTTCATTCTCTCATTTTTAGTGAAAAAAATCAATATTTTGACTTAGTTTCTGCATAAAAATGGATTTTGATCACATTTCTAGCGAGAAATATATGTTTTATTTTCTAAATCTTCACTCAGTGAATGTACATAATCACTTTGTATGTTGGAATAGCCACGGGATATGACTGGCATTAACTTGCATTGTAGCCAAATCCGTGTCAGTTTCAGGGAAATTTGAGTGATTCCGTGGCTATTCCACGGATTCCTGTGAGACCATGTTGTTTCACAACCTTTCTCTGAAAACATACATTCCCCTTCAACAGAACTGGGTTTGTGTCTGTTTCAAGGAAAAGGTCTTTTCTCCCAGATAACAGTTGCAGCTGTCACCTCTTCAATCCCTCCTGCTCCCAAGGGTTTAAAGGGGAGAAAGGGTTCAGGCTATTTCTTAAAATTTGTAAAACTATGTTTAAAAAATATGTTTAAAATAAACCAATAAAATAACAATAAAAAAAAAAACAGGAAACCCGTTTTGCCACATGCTCTGGTTCAGGCTATTTCTTAAAATTTATAAAACTCCCTCATATGATAAAAACACTCCTTTATATAATTAAAAATATGTTTAAAATTAACCAATAAAATAACAATAAAAAACAATAAAAGGATGATATAAAAAGCAATAAAATGAGCAACCATGTATAGTTTTTTTGGGGTAAGAAGTGGATAAGCTTCATCAGGTCATTGTAATACTCAGGATATTATTTTCTTGTTGCTTTATGGTTAGTGTTAGGGTTAGACCAAAAAATAAACGTGAGGTTTCTGTTGTGCTTTAGCTTTATGCTGAATATGCAGAATCCAGAAAACGTTACCGCTTAAATGAATCCTCATACGTCCGACGCTGCGCTCAAAGATTTGGGGTCGCCTGGAAAATGTCTGTGTTGTTTACCATGAAAATAAACTGTTTTATTCATTAAATGAGTTAGAAAATTAATCAAAAATATAGTAAAGACACTGAGGAGTGTAGAAAAATGATCATTTTGACCTGAACAAATCTCCAACTTTACCTCCAGATACTCATGAGCCTGAAATCAGCACTAAACAGTTTCCAGCTGTGCTAACATGATGCTCAGGTGTTTTAATGACCAATGAGCCTTTCAACACTATAATCCATTTTCCATGGTTTTCTTGACAATAACCAAAATCATTATCAATAAAACCATGTTAAATGTCTAGATATCAGCTCTTAAATGAAACTCTTATCAGCTATTTTTGTTGTTATCATTATATTTGTCCAAACAAATCTACCTTTAGTTGTACCAGGCATTAAAATTAACAAGAAACTGAAGAAAACAATGGTGGTCTAATCATTTTTTCCATGACTGTATGTCTGATATTCTCCTGAGTGTCCTGCTGTTGTAAGAATGTAATAAAACTTTATATTTGTGAGACATTTTTCTTAAAGCTACTACATGCAAATGAGTGGAGAATAAACCAACTGGAGATCTTAACAGCTTCACTTTTATTTTTATTTTCTCAATCATTTTTTCTGCTGTGTAAACTTTATTGGGATTTATTGTGAGTGACATAAGTTTAGTGTCTGATCTCTCTGGAGGAGGAAACTAAAAATAAAAAAAATCCAAGGCCACAGGGCAGAGATTTGATATTGTTAGATTTGGGTGGAGTGTCACTTTAAAGTCAAACTGTAACAGGCCAAGCCCAGTTAGTGTGTGTGTGTGTGTGTGTGTGTGTGTGGGCGTTGTACAGTAGCTGGCTGTGTGTTTGCTCCTCATGTGGTTCAGTGACCCAAATATTCTGACTCATTCATTCTGATCCGCCACATCACGACAGAGAGAGAGAGAGAGAGAGAGAGAGAGAGAGAGAGAGAGATGGAAAAGGAGAGAGAGAGAGAGGAGAAAGAAATGAGAAAGAGGTGAGGAAAGATCGAGAAAAACTGAGAGGGAAGAAAAAAACAGGAACAGAGAAAATAAAGAGAAAGAGGAGGAGGAACGAGGCTAAAGTTCGTCCCGGTTTTATTTTCCTACTGTGCAGGAAATAATGACAGAGAGAGAGAGAGAGAGAGAGAGAGAGAGAGAGAGAGAGAGAGAGGTTTTAACACAACTGTGTCCAAACCGCCATCTGAATCCAGACGCTGAGCCACAATACAACTCACAGTCACTCATAAATGGAAAGATGGCTCAGAAACTCTGCTCCTCTAGCAGGAATGTGGATTTAGTGAGCTGGATTTAGTTACGATGGATTCCAGCGAGTCACCAATTTAAAACCTGACAAAGAAGACACAAATATTAATCATCCTATTTTGTTAAATTGGTGTTTTTTTCCAATGGAAATTATTATTTGGTGGCTCTAAGCTCCTGTGACCCTGCGTCCTCATATGTGGACATTTCATTTTAGGTTTTATGGACCTTATACTTAATTCTGCTTTATTGATTGATTGTCTTTATTTCGAACATGCAAGCAATAAAAAAACAAGTTTAAATATTAATAGATGAGTACATAAAAAACAAAACAAAAAAGCAAAAAAAATTGAAAAAAAACAGACACTTTCTGCAGCTCGAAAGGGGGTAGGAAGAAGTAAAAAAACGTATCTAGTCCTACCCCTTAACAGGTCAGTATATACATACATATGTGAATAATCAATATAGTCACATACAAATATTATAAATAATTATATATATACATATACTATAAACAATTTATATTACATTTACTGTAACATGTTGTCCTCAGTAGTATACACAAAAAAAGCACAATAAGTCAATCAAAAATTAAGTCAATTAGTGTAAAAACCAGATGGCAGCACCTTGCTAAAGTCAATTAACAGCTTATCCCTAGACAAAAGTGGACCAGGTACAAAATCTGATCACATTTATGGTTAAAACTTGTTCATTTGTGCTTAATAATGTTTGTAGCTTGATGTTTTGTGCAAGTTTGACTATTTTTAGCAATAGCAACAAGCTACGACTGCTAATCAGGAAGTACTCATTTCAAAAACGAATAGACTTTTACTATCGTCCTTCCAAAGACAGGGAGTAAATGCAAGGAAATAAAAATTTTATACACTGGTGAATTAATTATGTTATACAGTAAAATTAACCAATTTGTTTTTTTTTTTTTCAAAAACGACTTCCTGTTCAAAGACATTGCTTAGTTTTTGTACTTATGTCCTACAAATCCAAAATATCAAATATCTAGGAGAAACTAACAATACATACCAAACAAAAGCTTGGCTCTCAGGAGGCTAATAAGTCTCAAATGTTAAAATATGTGATTTTCTAATGTAATCTGGTGGTTCTAACAACTCTTTTAAAGTTAAACCTTCAAAATAAGACAAACATAGTTACACATATACTCAAACTGTTGATTTAGTGTATCACTTTTTGTATCACTACGCTTCTAATGCACAAGATCATTTTAGACCCATGTGTGTAAACTTGATGTAATAATACAAAAACTATTTTTCTTCATAAAATATGGAAGGAAAAATGGATATAATGATCTGTTATTAAAAAAAAACACACTCTGAATACAGACGCTGAGCCACAATACAACTCACAGTCAGTGATAAATGGAAAGATGGCTCAGAAACGTTGCTCCTCCTGCAGGAATGTGTCTGTAGTGATCTGGATTTAACGCCGTTACGATGGATTCCAGCGAGTCGTGGCAAGAAAATGTGTCAAAACATCAAAAAAAGAAACCACTGAGACCATTACACAAGTTTCCATCATCCACCACTACACTCTGCAGCTCATCACAGTTCAGATTATGATAGAATATAACCTGACAAATCTGCACAACTCATTTATATTTGCTCTGGCAGACGGTCACTTCACATCCAGACTGATTTCCAGACGACACAACTCAGAAAACTCAGATCAAACCGGTAGCTCTGGTCCAATTTAAATCTAGATTCTGTTACTGTGATGCAAATTTCTCATCTCAAATGTTTTCAGAAGCAATTTTTTGGGGGATTGTTTAGCTGTAATATGAGAAAGTTCATCACCTGTCCTTCTTTAACCCCCTGGAGTCCATCTATTTATTGAAAATACACATGTTTTATTTACAGTAACAACTTTATTTATATATAACATGTTGACAAGCTGAGAAAGCCAGTTAAAGTTCAATC